>NC_136502.1:94966969-94976969 GCF_053919585.1 Euprymna scolopes
TACGCACTATAAATTTATAAAAATGTATTTCAATTTGTATCGTTTTATTTACCCCCTCCTCCTTATTAATGCAGAGTTCGTCCTTGGAATCAATCCGAAAAATGGAATAAAATGGTAATATGGTGTCATGGAGTACCTATTACGATGCCTCCCCATGGGACAGAGTTAGACACTAGGGTCGTTTTTTAACGTGGAGAAAAGGTACAAAAATAAAAAATTGTCTCAGTCGTGAAGGACTGCTCCTTCACCGAAAGAGAACAAGAAATGGAAGTGCAGCAAGCATCTGAAGAACAGATACTACACATTGATTTTTATATTTAATTTATTCCGTTTAAAGAAAAATTACAATTCAAAAAGTTTCAATATAAAATTTAAACATTTAAAAGGTCAAAAGGCCAATACAACACTTTTATGATGTCATGGAGTAGCTACAAAAACATTCAGGGTCTCTCATTCGATCCCGAGCAATGTCGGGTCTTGCTGCTGGTATAATGTATAATAAGAAAAATCAACTCTCAGAAACGAACATTGAGAAAACAAATGTAATCAAGACGCTGGGATTTTGTACAAATAAAGGAAGAGTGCTCAATATCTTTGGAGATAGAACTCGTTTGACAATTCAATTGTTTTTGTGTCCTATTTTTAGCTTGGCCCTTTGACTAAGAGCAAAGTTCAGCATCTGTTCTGATATTAAACTTCATGGCTGATGTTGTTGAGAGTGTCCCCACCCTTCTCAATTCCACAATTTTCACTTTAAAAAAAAAAATTTTCCTGTAAATATCATCGATCACAAGCTTAAGTTTCAGATTATAAAAAAAAAATTGAAAAAAAAAAATTTCATAACTTTTCACGTGGGGGTTCAGTTTTCAGTTATAATGTTGTACTAAATTGAACACGAAATTTGTAACCACGATGAATAGATACATACATACATAGATGAGAGAGAGAGAGAGAGAGAGAGAGAGAGAGAGAGGTAGATACATAGATGGGGGGGGTAAAGAAATCTTCCTATTTTTTTAACCCCTCCGTTCTAACCCTTACTTTCCGGTCACATCAGAGAGAGTTACGATTTATTTTCATAGTGGTCACAAAGTTCGTGTTCAATTTAGTACAACGTTATAATTGAAAACTGAACCCCTACGTTAAAAGTTATGAATCTTTTTTTAATTTTTTTTTATAATCTGAAACTTAAGTCTGTAATTGATGATATTAAAAAAAAATAAATAAATAAAGGTGAAAATTGTGGAATTTAGAGGTGGGGGGCACTCTCGACAACGTCCGCCCACTTCATTTTTTTCTGTCCTCAGTCAATGAAGTAGAAATCGTTCAAGACAATTTTTATCCCCCCCCCCCAATCAAGAATGTCTTTTTTTAGGAAAGCTGCATCCCTCACTCCATACGATTAAAATCGATCTTGTGTCTAACTCTGACCTCGTGGGGAGGGGTGAGTGGATAGAGATGTTTGTTAGTCGAAAAAGGTTCTTGGAAAACAAACAGGTGATTTAGCTTTTAAGGGAAAGGACTTCTGCATGGTTCATGCCTTTCGCATGTCGCGATCTGAACTTTATTCGTCTCGGGGAGGGTCAGGACATTTTCTTTTCTTTTTTTACAAGGAATTCACCACTTCTTAAGGTCTGAAGGCCACTCGAGGATAAGGGTTAATGAGTGCAAGCACCTTAATTATGAAGTCTCTTCGTTGGTTTATTCGCTGAATTCACCTAGATTTTTGGAAATATATCCCCATTAGTCAAATATACTCCAAAATTGCATCACTCAAGGGAATTGGATAATTATATTCTATTTTCATTAGAAGGGATACAGCGTTATGGTGGGATGGTGGGGGTCAGCGCTCGCACTTGACAAAAATAAAATTAAAAATATATTTTACTTTTTTTATATGTATAACAACAGAAAATTTGGAAAAATTATAACTAAAAAAAAAGAAGAAAAAAAAAGAATGCACAGAGGGGACACATTAATTTCTTGGAAACGCCGAGTGTGCCTCAAGGGAGCGAAAGACTACAAATTTACCGAAAATTATTTAAATTTATTTACCTTTACTTACAAACCCAATCAATGTTACGTACATTTTTAAAGGCCACACGAAAAGTTGTATTTTATGAAATAGAAAAAATAAAATAAAGAATAGTGATATTCTTGGTTATAAGGTCCCTTTTACAATCAAAATTGCGGTCAGCATATATATATATATATATATATATATATATATATATATATATATATATATATATATATATATATATATATAGTTTTCGATCTCAGCTTGAGGCAGCTGCTTGCCTAACCACTCTGAAAAGCTGTGACATAGCGAACAAGTCTGCCTGTAGATTATAATATTATATATATATATATATATATATATATATATATATATATATATATATATATATGTATATATATATATATATATATATAGATATATATATATATATATATATATATAGAGAGAGAGAGAGAGAGAGAGTCATCCACATACAGTACTGTTTTTCTGTTTCACAGGTCATCAGTGCGCCAGTGCGGCAAGTGCATTATATATATGTGTGTGTGTGTGTGTGTGAGAGAGTGTATGTATATATATATATATATATATATATATATATATATATATATATATATATATACACACACACACACACACACACACACACATATATAAAGAACACAATTAAAGATTGTAAATTATAATTTACAAGAATTTATAGTTCGAAAGAATACTCAAAATTTGTCGAAAATAAATTCTTGTAAATTATAATTTACATCTTTAATTGTGTTCTTTTATGACAAGTTCTATTTTCTATGTTGATTTTATTGAGTTTTTTAATGGTTGTTGGGATTACTATATAAATATTAATATTTATATTCTCTTTTTAAGTTTATGGTTTGTAAACTTAGTTTTTACTTCTTGATATATATATATATATATATATATATATATATATATATATATATATATATATATATATATATATATATATGTTATTTGTTTTTGTTTTTGCGATACGTATATATATATATATATATATATATATATATATATATATATACATATAAAGCTAAAGGTGTGTGTGTGTGTGTGTGTGTGTGTGTGTGTGTGTGTGTGTGTGTGTGTGTGTGTGTGTGTGGTCACGAATAGGCTCCTATATTGTTGATTATTTTAAAAACCTGATTACATATAACGATAGCAGATGTATCGAGACACAGGAATAGGTATGTTTGGTCTAGCAGAACGGTGGTTCATTAAAATTGTGGGGTCTGCGTTCGCGCCTGGTCCACAAAGTATCGAAATAAAAAATTTAAAAAAAAAAAAAGGTTTACAAGTGTTTTTGATATAGATGTACATAATAATACTTTGATAAGTATGTTTTAACTTAAATAGGGATGGTATAATAAAATTGTGGGGTCTACCTTCGCGCCTGGCCTCCATAGAATGGAAATAGCATAAAATGGCACAAACTTTAATAAAGACTTTTTCATATCTATCTGCGTAAGTATACTTTGATAATTATGTTTCAGTTTGAAGAAATATGGTATGATAAAATTATGGTGTGTTCATTCGCACCTGACCTCCATAGAATGGAAATATGCCACAAAGTTTAACAAGGTTTTTTAATATAGATCCACAGAATATTGTGATAAGTGTTTCAGTGTGAACAGGTATTGTATAATAAATTATTGGGTTTATCTCTTTATTTTTACTTTCATCATATTTTGCTTTGGTTTTGATACCCACAAATTTAACCCAAATTTACAACCCTTCCTTTTCATAACCTATCATACTTTCATAAATCCGAGTCCATTTTCTGTAGACTGTTTTTGAACCCAGTCAACGACAGGTACTTTTGCTAGTATATATATATAAAGTGAAAGATGGAGAGAGGCAGACAAGGACTGTATATCACAAAGAGAGAGGCAGATAAGGAGTAAGGACTGTATATGTCACAAAGAATGAAATGTAATGGATATGTGAAAAAAAAGACAATAAGTCGGTGGACCAAAAAGGGGCACAAATTGAATATAGGAATAAAATCACCAAAATATGAGAGCTTTACAGATTTCGTTTAAATCAACAAGCGTCTTCAGAAACACAGTTTTTTGATGATTTATTCCTGTGTTTAATTTGTTTTTCCTTTTGTCTTTTCTCACACACCTGTGTGTGTGTGTGTGTGTGTGTGTGTGTGTGTGTGTGTGTGTGAGAGAGAGAGAGAAAGGGAGTTAAAGAGTTTAGTAAATTTGTACGTATCAGTCTGATGCGACGTTGTTTTTTTGTTTTTTTTTTTACTTAATTAATTTTGTTGTTTTTTTCTTGATTCGTTCTAGAATCGGGTATTTACGGGAGGGGACCACGTGAAGATTGCCAACATCCATAATTGAACGTGATACTATGGAACCGTCGCGATTCAAACTTACCGCGCCTAGACTTTCAGTCCACGTCATTATCCATTATCTAGCACGGGTCCATCCTATTAATTGTAGTCAAGAGATGAAAAAACAATGAGCAACTCACGAATTCCCCTGAAGATCGTGCGATGATAAAGTTTTCTTTTTCTTTTTATTCACTCTAATCATCGTCATTAAAACATAAGCGGCTACTGTGATTGAAGTCCAAATTTATTGAGGTCATTCTAAATGGGGAGTTGTGCAGCAAGACACATTTAACATTACATTTAAATGTTTGCATGCTGGTACAGTTGGCAGGGATGACGGCGGAAGTCATTCTAAAGACAAGCTGTTCGAGGGAAGAAGCTATTAGAATAGAAAGGTTTCCGTTATTTTGAGACTTGTACATTTTAAGGGGTGGGATTTTGCTGCAAGTCGGGTTGGTCAGAGTTAGAGTTCCTCGAAGTACATTCCGTGGATATACTTGCACAACAAGCACAAGGATGCAGCATTGAATCGATATGACAAGTGTTTAGAGTAGGGATGTGTGGAGGAGTTGCTAGGGATGCCAAAGCACCTGCCCCTTTTACTCCTTTTTTAAAAGTGCCCTTTTCAGAGGAATGTATTATAGGTTTGCCCCCCACTATTTTTTGCCGTTTTCTTTTTTTTTTTTTTTTGTTTCTTTTTGTTTGTTTGTTTTTTCACTTGAGCATCTGCCCTAAAAAGTTCTCTACGCGTCACTGGTTTGGAGTGCGAGATCATAAGTTACAGACTTATTTTTTCACCTTGTTCAAGAGGAGGGCTAGCGGTTGGTACACCAACTCAGATGTGCCATTAATATTCCATCCATGGGCGAATGATGGTGCTATAATACAGGCGTGAGAAGTTTGTTTGTTTGTTTGTTTGTTTTAACTCTGTACGTTAAAGACGTAACGCCAGATGGTAATTAACAGTTTCTTACGTTGCATTCTTCAACAAGAAATTTCCAGTCATCGCGTGCTTTTGACTTTGTAGATAACTATAAGCTCTATCGCTAATATTAAGCATTTTCCCCTTTATAAATATAGCCGCTGATTAGTGTCATAGACTGTTGCTTCGTGTCGTACATAATGTATAATGATTGCTCTCTCTCTCTCTCTCTCTCTCTCTCTCTCTCTCTCTCTCTCTCTCTCTCTCTCTTTTAAGGGGGGGTATATTGTCGAGCTAATACTTATCTCATGATATAGTCCTCATATATAAACATCCACAACGACATGTATATGTTTTGCAAAATTCCTCGTGCTTACAACAACCTCCGTATGCACGATTAAACTAAATGTTGAACACATATCTGAGGAAGGGAAATTTTCCCGAAATATCATACAATACTGAACTTCCATATGACCATACTGACGCACGTAAGAACACAATGCAAATATGAAATTTATATAAAAAATACATATATTCTGTGTTAATAAAAGGTGAATATGCCTAGCTTATTGCGTCGTTATATGTCTTAATTTGCTTCAGTTTGTGTTGATCCGTTACACCTTTGAATTTTATTATCTATATATATATAAAAGCGAAAATGTATGTATGTATGTATGTTTGTGTGTCTGCTAAAAACTTTCGACAGACACGACGAAAATTCACAAACTCAGTATCATATTGAAGCTCCATCCTTCGCTCGAAAAATTTTGAAAAATTGGCCAAAAACGTTAATTTTTTCACCCCGAAATCGACAATTTTCGACAGGGGGGGGTCAACAAAAACCGTCCTCTCATGACGACGACCGGTTCTACGCATGCGTTAGATGACGTCATGACCTGATTTACTTTAAATAGTTAAAAAACTGATTAAATTTCATGTACGTCGCGTTAGCTCAGTTGATTAGCGCGTTGGTTCATAATCTAAAAGTTTTGGGTTTGAATCGTGGTGTGAAATGTCTTTTTTTATTTTTTCGATTTTTTAAATTTAAATATTGAACCAGTGTTATTTAAGCCATTTTTCACGTAATGTTCGTTTTTCTGTTTTTTTTTTTTTTTTTTTTTTTTTGTTTTTACTTCGCTTATCCACTCCCGACCACACACCCAAAAACACCCGGGTACCTACCGATTTTTTAAACTTTAATATCGAAACAGGCTTATTTAAGCCATTTTTCACGTGTTCGTTTTTCTGTTTTCATCGTTTGCTTGCCTTACGTTAGTTTTTTTTGTGTTTTTTCCCCGCTTAAGTTTTAACGTTGTTTCCTTTTTTTACTTCACTTATAACAAACAAACCTGGTCATTGATGTCGTCGTCATCGTAACGCTCAACGACTTCCGTGCGCGCACTTGTCAATTTGGTTCTTACTTAAATAAATTCAAACATCTTTCAGTAACTCATTCTGGCTGGCCGATTTTATTTTCAAACTTTGCCTCAGGGCTTTAGGTTCGATCCTACAACTCCTCCCCCGGTTTCTTTTTTATTTAACACCACACACACCTACAAACACCTGGTCAACGCCGGGTACTTCCGCTAGTCTTTTATAAACTTCCTTTATATACACACTAGGTAATGCTTTAAGCAAACTATATTAACCTTTATTATGTATATATTTTGTTTGTTAGGTGACTCTGCATATAACTCATGAAGATCGTCCCTCAGAATTATCTGGTCTTCATGTGTTCTCGTTCGTTTCACCTATACTGTTACTCCAAACACCAAGAACAGCAAGGCCCAGTGGTTGCATACAAAGTCGGGGAAGGTTTGGCCCAAAACATACGCAAAAAATGATGCAGAAGCAAAGTTACTACTTTCACTTCATTGAATCCGTACCTATCTTTGTCACATACATAGATAGAGACAGGGAACGACTAGAGGATGACGGATCTTGATGCTGACTCCTCCTTTATCTTCACCAGAGTCCTTTTAGCTAGATAAAATTTGGATTGGGGCTATTGTTAGTCTCCTTTTTTCTTGAGAGATACCCTCTGATGTGCAATGAAAGGTTTACAGTGAAGCAAAGGTTGCATAATCCTAACTTTTCTTCGTTGTTTATCCTAGAATTGCTTAATTGTCCTGACAAGATGAAATCCAAGCCAACTGGAAACAATAATAGTGGAGAAAGACTCGCGCTATTGAGGAGTTCTCCTTCGCTAAGATTAGTTGCTCTATCAAGGCTTGAGGCTCTAGTCTGCCCTACTATTTCATTCGCTCATAACTAGGAAGAAGAAAAGAGAGCGAGGATGAAAGATGGGTTCATATCTTTCCTAATTAAAGAAAATATCTTTTTTATATGAACTTTCATTTTTAAACTCACGGCACATGGTTTTCCCCCAAACTATTATCCATCTGTTTTAACCAAGCTCGACGTTGCTTAACTTGAACATGATATATCCGCAAGATATGCATATATAGGAACACACATAGACATGTCTTCGAGATACAATCAAAGCGAAGTATCTGTTCTGTCCTTGGTGAGAGATTCTTGACTGGGACAATTTTAATTTTTGTTTCAGTTCAGAGTACCCTTTTGTGTGGGAGGGATAATTACTCCAACATGTAAAAACAACCTTGTATCTACTTTTTCCCTCGTGGGGAGCGGGCAAGTAAATTAAACAAACGACAGGGCATTTATTTCGGAAAGTCAACCTTTATAACTGAGAAATGTTACAATAATTTAAAATCGTGTACATTTCTCCAACCCTCCAGAACACTAACCCAGTCTAATCCAACTAAACCAGACGCAACAGTTGTAAATACGCAGACTCTTCATAGTGTCTTATCTGAATCTTTTTCACTCATCTTTTTTTGCATTGTCTTTACCTTCATCCCATCATTTGCTGGCTTGCCGATATATAATGTTTTTTCTCGACTGAAGTGTAAGGACTGCTATGGTATGGGCCATATTTATAGGGACAACTTCCGTGTCCGCATTTGACCTCTTTTTGTCTAATGTGCTTAAAGAGTATGTCTCAGCGTTGTTTATTTAAAACTTTATTCTACATTATACGCAAATGCCCGAATTGTCACTTCACTAGAGTTAAGGAGAGGTGGTAGACATTTTGGATCATATTTGAGTTAACCGTAGTTATAAATGTTTTATTTTATTTTATTTTATGGAAATCGCCCCAAACAAGGCATAAAACCATTCAGTGTAAGGAACTAAAAAAATACCACTTCGAGATCAAAAACTAGCCAACGTCTTTGGATGGAGTCCAACCCAGAAAACAGCAATTCTTCTCCCTCTGTCAGAATCATGGCACACAGAATGTAAGGACTAAAGTACAAAAAAAGGGGAATGAGAGTTACGAAATTACCGAAAGGAAACTCCACTCTCAACAGAAAAAATGCTTGTAGGGGCGTGTGTGTGGTATAGATCAATTTCGTGATCGTGTGTGTGTGTGTGTGTGTGTGTGTGTGTGTGTGTGTGTGTGTGTGTGTGTGTGCGTGCGTGTTTGCGCGCACACGCAAGCGCATTTGTGTGTCTATGTGTTTGTTTGTGTGCGCACTCTCGTTATGCTTCAGTATATGTAAGTGTTCCTGTTGAAGTACGAAAATCTGCGTACGCTCGCCAACGCACGACGGACAGTAACGGGCGTGGTTGTATCGGAGATTACCGATGAGGCTATGAGCGTTGGCTCTCGCAAAACAATGCGTAATCTCACCTTTCGACATATTACACGTGCCGTTTTACGTGCATGATGAGAGGAACGAGTGATCGGTTGCGCGCCTTGTATGTGGCTGCTTGAAGGTATATATATATATATATATATATATAGACTCACAAGAAAAAATGTAAAGTCAGTACATTATTGAACCAAGGGCCGATATATCGTGTTTTGTCGATCTCGCTAGCATGCACACACACACACACACACACGTATACATATAGTAAATTGATAAATGTTCCGGATTTGTTTAATTTTCCGAATTTGTTTAAATATATATCTATATATATATGTGTGTGTGTGTGTGTGTGTGTGTGTGTGTGTGTGTGTGTGTGTGTGTGTGTGTGTGTGTGTGTGTGTGTGTGTGTGTGAATATATATACATACATATATATATATGAATACATGTATATATATATGAATATGCATATATATATATGAATACATATATATATATATATATATATATATATATATATATATATATGAATACATATATATACAGTATATATATGAATACATATATATATCTATGTATACATATATATATAAATGTATTCATATATATATGCATATATATATATACATATATATATGCACACGCATATATGTACACACACACACACACACACACGCACACACACACACACACATATATATTGTTTGAGATATTCTGTCGAAAAATAAATTTTATATATATGATAATTGAATATTTGCAGAATAAAAATCCTGAGAATTACAACCGGATTTATATAATAGTGCTCAATCTATACATCTATAAAAGTGAAATTGTCTGTCTCTATGTGTGTGTACATTTCTCTACAATACTACTCTGTCAATTTTCAGTCTACAGACTCGAGATTTAACATAAGGTGTATTAAGACTTGGGAAAATCTTTTTAATCTGTTTTCGGCCAGAATTTTGGCTGTTAAGGGATCAAAGTTCAACCATTTTACCTTTGAAAACTCTACTA
>NC_136502.1:94984469-95019469 GCF_053919585.1 Euprymna scolopes
TCAGATACTTTCTTACCAAAAGGCGGCACCACGGAAAAGTTACCAACCTATGTGAAATTTCCATCCACCCCTAAGTGAAAGTGGTGTTTTGAAACGGGCTGGATTCGAACTTGCGATACGCAGTTCGTTAGTCTGTGTCGATAACCACCTAACCACCGCCAAACACATCTATCTTAAGTAGTAGTAGTAGTAGTAGTAGTAGTAGTAGTAGTAGTAGACAGGGAGACAGCGTGGAACATTTTGGAAGAAAATATGTGTTCACAGTGTTGTGGATGTCTTAAAGAGCCTTCCAACAATTAAGAGTCTGAACGCGACACGCGGGCCCTCCCCCCCCTCTCTCTCTCTCTCTCTCTCTCTCTCTCTCTCTCTCTCTCTCTCTCTCTCCAGATACAAGAGCATCTCCCAATAAGATGAAGATATCCTATTGTTGCCAATGCGTTAGTCATATACGCCTTTGATGTTTCGGCGGTAATAATTCAAATCTGAGCAGGTGTCTTGCTTATTCACAGTCTATTATATACATTACGTGCGGGTGATGAGTACAAATCTACAGGCGCGTATTCGCGTCCGCGCGTGTGAAACATTCGTGTAGGCCATTCAAGATAATGTCTTGTCACATGTACGTTTCACTTTGGATCTGAAAGTAGATTAGGCAAGACTCCCAATCCCTGCTAGAGCAACCAGTTGTGAAGACGGAAACAAAAAGAAAAGACGGAACCTTTTTTAGCTGATCTTGTATTGCTTCAAGATTTTGTTCTAGGATTTCTCCTTGTCTCACGACTTAAGCTAACGATGGACGCCACTCCGGTTTCATTATAGAAAACCTTTATTACGCAGACATTCTTGCAGGGTTAGCCATTGTATCTTGAACCGTTAATGCGTAACCATATGTGAAATGTCTGTGTATACACGTGTGTCTTCCTGGGTGTGGCGCGTGGGACTGACATGTGAAAGGTTTGGAATATGTGTGAGGACCAGTGATGCTGGTTTTTGTTTGTTTGTTTGTTTGTTTGTTTGTTTGTTTGTTTGTTTGTTTTCTTTAATTCTAAGAATCAATTTTTTTTTTATATCACATCTGCTTTTAACCTTAATCTTATTCTTAAAGAGTAAAATTTTAATGAGTAAAATATTCAAACTCATTCAATATCCCATTCTCGTCATGGCCATGATCGTGAGAAAATCATTTGTTTCTCTCTGGATTGAAGGTCGGGGGACAAAACAGATAGTACACTTTGATCTGATCCTGAAGACCAAACAGGTTTTCTTCCGTACTTGATTCGCTTGTTTGACAGTATATCAACTCTTTGTTTATACCGAAAACAAGCACATCGATCTCTAAGTGGGAGTGGGACTTGTGGGAAATAGAAATAGAGTTAGAGTTAGGATTTTGATGCAGAAACAAAATAGCTATTATTCATGTTAGCCTATCACTGGAACAGTCGCTATTTAGCATATCATGTTTGTTTGTTTTTTAATACCGAAATGATTACACTAGATTTAACAAGATTCGAACCGTTGTGCCATGTAACTTCTCTTTTAAATCACTTAACACTAACATACATTTCTTTTAGAATTTTACACATTTAAAGAAGATTAGTGTTATATCGATACGTTATATGAATTACGTGAGGCTATTTCATACGGTGACTAATAACTATACTAACTAAACACCAGTACACCTCTAATTAATAACTATACTTACCAAAAAAACGTCGAAGTATAGGCTACCATAAACAATTTGGCTAAATGGAGGATGGGCCCCCCCCTCTCTCTCTCTCTCTCTCTCTCTCTCTCTCTCTCTCTCTCACTCTCTCTCTCTCTCTCTCACTCTCTCTCTCTCTCTCTCTCTCTCTACCTCCTTAACACCATTTCAAGCGTTACCATTTAATACTAAAATAAACAAACGGAAACAATATGCTACTAACTGGATAAATGTGAGTGCACTTTGCATACTTACTAATAAGATACCCCAAAACGATTAACTAAAATAATCTATGGAATGTTGATATACAACTATAAGAAGTAATATTATCATAAAGCAGCGTTATAAAAAAGAACCAAACACATAATTGAGTTCAAGCGATAACTAAGTATTTTAACTAGATGGTTTATGTGAACGGGATGTTCTACTAATATAGGTGCATCTATATTATTATGTATCTGTTGGCATGTATATGTTCAGGAAAATGTATCTCTATAACGAAGCATATTAACTTATAAAATATATTATATATCTTGGTATTGATGAAGGGATAAAAAACTCAAATGAAAGAATGACAACCATTGAAATTAAGTTTATATATAGATATAAAAGCTTATGCCTGTGTAATTACTTCGGACACGTTAAAGTGAAAAATGTAACTCCCATGATACCACCATTATTTAAATTATATAAATACGCCTGTATGTATGTTTACAGGTTGTTAATTTGATCATGTAGATGTATATTATTTTGAAATAAATAAACAAATAAATAAATAAAAACGAGAAATAAAATGAATGAATGAATGAATAAATAAATAGACATGATCAGTAAAATAGGAGTATAAAGAATGCGCCGCGGCGAAAGAAAGACCAGACAAAAAGTCTGAAATAGGGAAACAGCACTGTTGAGAGTATAATATTACTTCAGATCGAAGCAAGCACTTAGACCAAAAAATAAGCGTCTGGTTAAAATACAACCGAAACCTCCCCGCTGTGGCAGCTTGACCAAACAGGATCGTATTTCCCTTCTCTTTCCCCTCTCCCACACTCTATTGCCTTTCTTTACCACACATCCCTCCAAACCTTGACTATCCGCATCCACAAAATATACACCTCCCGTTTCTTTCAGAGTGTAAATCAAACCCAGATACATTTTTTATATACAGAATGAATGAACCTTGATTTTCGTTTCAATATCGTTTCTTTCCTCTATCTGATGAGGTTGGTCTCTCTGAATTGAGATTCCACTGAAACATGTATGCACATATGTAACCAATAATATTTGTATAATAAACAAACTATATATATTATATATATATATATATATATATATATATATATATATATATATATATATATATATATATATATATACTAGCAAAAGTACCCGTCGTTGACTGGGTTCAAAAACAGCCTACAGAAAATGGACTCTGATTTATGAAAGTATGATAGGTTATGAAAAGGAAGGGTTGTAAAGAGATAACTTTGAATTTGGGAGTATCAAAACCAAAGCAAAATATGATGAAAGTAAAAATAAAATAGATAAACCCCATAATTTATTATACCATACCTGTTCACACTGAAACACTTATCACAATATTCTGTGGATCTATATTAAAAAACCTTGTTAAACTTTGTGACATATTTCCATTCTATGGAGGTCAGGCGCGAACGAACACCCCATAATTTTATTGTACCATATTTCTTCAAACTGAAACATAATTATCAAAGTATACTTACGCAGATAGATATGAAAAGTCTTTATTAAAGTTTGTGCCTATTTCCATTCTATGGAGGCCAGGCGCGAACGCAAACCGCACAATTTTATTATACCATCCCTATTTAAGTTAAAACATACCTATCAAAGTATTATTATGTACATCTATATCAAAAACACTTGTAAACCTTTTTTTTTTTTAATTTTTTAATTCTTTATTTCGATACTTTGTGGACCAGGCGCGTACGCAGACCCCACAATTTTAATGATTCATCATTATGCCAAATCCAACATACCCATTCCTATGTCTCGATACATATTCTATCATTATATGTAATCAGTTTTCTATAATACTCAACCATATAGGAGCCTATTCGTGACCAGACACACACACAGACATTCAGCTTTATATTATAGATATAGTCTTTCAGAAAATTGTTGTGGCACTTGTGCACTACTGTAAGGGAACTACTTTTTTTTTGTTTTCAATTTGGCGATTTCGAAAGTTCACAGCAGGAGGTTGAGAGTTTTTCTTACACATTTATTGAAGTAAAATAAATGTAAGAAATTTATAGTTACACAAAATAGGGAGTTTTTTTAAACATAAAATAGATTTTTAAATTTTTTCAAAATTCTGACATTTTCGTAATTGATAAAATATAAATAATCATTACATTTTATTATTTATAATGCATAAATGAAAGTTGGCAAAATATATGAATTTTAGCATTTATAAATATTTATATGTATTATTGAAATGCATGTGAATTTTGAGTAAACTATTTTTTTTCAGAATTTTCAATTTTCTTAACAAAGTCAAAACTTTGTTGTTTGTGATGAATGAATAAAAGTTGTCTGCCCCTGCTGTGCACTCTCGAAATCTCCAAACTGAAAACAAAAAAAAATGGTTCCTTCGCAATAGTGCACCATTGCACAAGTGCAAAAGTTTTTTTCAAAAGACACTAAATAAAAAATAGAGAAAAGATATAATCATATACTTTCTGTATTAATTTTTAATACACACCACGCACACCCATATATACATGCATGTATTAATACTTATTTATACAGATATGTACAAGTTTTGCTACATTGGAACGACAACCTGTCGATCTGTAGTCTGTCTTTTCATTCAGGTGTTCATATTGAAAAATATATCAACAATTAAATGAAAAGACATATTTTTCGCCTGGAGATATCTTAGTGGATATTCTTTATATATATATATTAGTGATGAGACGATTCCAATATTTTCCCCGATTCCGATACAATTACCACTTCCAGTACAATTACCGATTCCGATTCTTTATAAATATCTAATTATTTGACTATAAGATAGTTATTTCCTTTGATTTTCGTAAAAAAAACATCGTTAAATATGCAGAAATTTTCTATACGTCAAAATACACTTGTGGGGGATGATCTATCGATTTTAGCTTTACTTAAAAATCAATCAATATTTATTATTTCATCATTATTACCAGCAATGGAAGATTTTGGTTTAAACAAAATCAAATAAAAAAAAAAGACAATTAAAAGAATCGTTTTGGCATCAGAAAATAGGCATCAATTTTTCCGATTCTGATACCGATTCCAAATCTTCCGATTCCCGATTCCGATTAATCGTCCCAACACTAATGTGTGTGTGTGTGTGTGTGTGTGTGTGTGTGTGTGTGTGTGTGTGTGTGTGTGTGTGTGTGTTTCACTTCGCTAAAACCTTTAGAATTTCTGGGAGTGTGTATGTATATGTTAGAGAGAGACATGGGGTGGAGGATGCAGGGAAAGAGCGGGGGCGTGGGGCGTAGTTGGTCGTCTACCTATTATTACCCAAGTGAGCGAACAGCTTGGTCCGTGCGCGTTCTGTAGTGTTATCGTAAAGAAATTTGTGTGTACTTGCGTGGGGGGTCGAGGTCGGATCTGGGCTGACTTGTGGGCTTGGGATGGGGTGGAAAGGTGCAGGCGGAATGAAAAAAAAAGAAAAAGTTCCACTCCCTATTTTTTTATTTATTGTTGTTTTATTTATTTATTTTTTTTATATTATATATATAAATTGTATACATACATATCTTGTATGTGACTAGCGAATACCTAGACGCTAGCAGGGACAGTCGACGTTGCTTAAAAAATACTTCATATTGACTTTCATTACAATTCTAACCTGATATGTAAAGTAAAGTCCGGATTTTCACCTATTCCATTGATCGGAATAGTTTTTATTATTATTATTATTATTATTATTATTATTATTATTATTATTATTATTTATATTCACACCAAACATGGCACATTGCAACTGAAACTAAAGGGGCTACTTGTGAATTAGAGACCATACCTATAGAGGCACTTTAAGTAGGGAGTTGAGCAGCGAATTTTTAAATGTTAATTACAGTCAAAGAAAAAGAGGGAATTTTAAAGTCTAGAAGAACCTATCAGAGTAGAAGTCTTTTCGTCATTCGAGGATCTCTACACTGAATGAGGGATTTCTAATAAAAAAAATAGATAAACAAGCTGATTCGCCAGACTTATATGTTAAATCCGTTTTCTTTTTAAGAACATTTTTAGTTTCAATCGATTTCATCGATTTTACTATTTAATCCCGATGCATATTTTATTTTTTTATACGTAATGAATTGAGAAAGTTGGGGAAGTATTTACCCTCACAGGCACATCTACATACGATCGGAGGAAAAAAAACTTTAAACAAAA
Organism: Euprymna scolopes; assembly: GCF_053919585.1. Taxonomy (NCBI): domain Eukaryota; kingdom Metazoa; phylum Mollusca; class Cephalopoda; order Sepiida; family Sepiolidae; genus Euprymna; species Euprymna scolopes. The sequence goes on from NC_136502.1 coordinate 94,990,597, forward strand.
ATTAAACATATTTCCTTATACAAAGTTCCATTGACTCTTAGTACATTAACCGCTGACATACATTCAATAAGAAAATCAATAAATGTGATTTATGCGTTTAACAATGTCAAGATTTTGTACTTGCTATCGTGGATCAATAGGCTGGTTTGTTGCTGTTAAAAACTGAAGTTACCAGTTCGAATCTCGCCAGATACATTTTTTTTTCACTCATACTATGTTACCAAATGAACTTAGACATTTTCAAATTATATTACTAAGAAGACTGCTTGATTTTAGTCATCCCACCCCCAAAAAGAAATATGTAATTCATGGTAAAATAGGATTCTGGATGACGCCGAATAGCCCTGGGAATTAATAATAAATTTACTGAACAGGACAATTCTGCAGGTGTTTGATAAAGTTCTACATATATATTGAAATTTTGGGAATAATTTCCAATTGATAGCCAATATTTTTGGTTCAAATTTCATGAAAATCAGAAATATTTGAATTTGTGATGCATGGATGTTAGAATTTTGGATATAAATGTCGCCCTAGAGTGTCTTTGAAAATACCCAAAGAAATTGAAACGTAGGGAATATATCTCAATTATTAAATGGAGTTTCTCTATTGTTCAATATTTTAATTTTCAAATGGAGTTGAACCGTTTATGCACCGTAACGTATTTGGAGAATGTTTCTTAATTGTGCTCTAATACCTATATATATATATATATATATATATATATATATATATATATATATATATATATATATATATATATATATATATATATATATCGCTAGATTCAGCCACTCTGATGAGTCGTAGACGACGAAACACGTGTCAGTAGATAATTATATTTTTAAAAACAATACATATGCCTCTCCCCATTAAGGTAAAAATTCACTTTCGTATAAATAATTGAATTCATTCAAAAAGTATCGCTAAAAAAAAAACAAATAAATAACAAACACACACACACACACACACACACACACACACACACACATATATATATATATATATATATATATATATATATATATATATATATATATATATATATATATATATATATATGCAGATATATTCTCAAATGTAAAAACACACTTTTGCGGGGGAGTAATCTCCAGAGTTTAGCGTTACTGGTAATTCAAAATTAATAAATGTTTAATATTTCATTATTACTATCGGCAGCGGAAGATTTTATTTTAAACAAAATTAAATAAAAAATAGATAATTAAAGGAATCGTTTTTGGCATCGGAAAATATGCACAATATTTTCCGATTCCAATACCGGTTTCGATACCGCAAAAAGTTCCGATTTTTCCGATTCCTGCTTCTGATTCCGATCAATCGTCCCAATACTAATATATATATATATATATATATATATATATATATATATATATATATATATATATATATATATATACGCACGCATGAGATCTGTCCATCAATTTCGATGAATACTACGAAACATCACTGATGATGCTATGACTTGCGCGTGAAATTTTTGTGAAAAGAGTAGCGCAATCTCCAACCTCACCCCTTCTGAGTCGGCACCGTTAAATACCTATGTCAAGTAGAAATTTCAGGGCGACTAGGAACAATGCCGAGATACGCGAGAACACATACAGCGCCTGCTATTCCCCAATGGTCACCTATCTAGTACTGGCCAGGCTCATTGTGACTTAACTTATATATATATATATATATATATATATATATATATATATATATATATATATATATATATATATATATATTAATTAGAATAGCAAAATTTTAAAATGATGAGAAAGGAATAAACCATAATCGGATTTTATAAAATAAATAAGTTGATTAAAAAAAAATCACGAAATGTAATAAATCCCGAAGCGCTTTTCGTCAGACAGACTTTTCAAGGATATATGTCTGAAAGAAAGAACAGAAAATTTGTTTTTGTTTTGTTTCTTATTATATATGTTTCGTGATTATATAGTTTCGTAGTTAAATTTTGAATTCTGAAAAACAACATATAGAGACATATATTCGATTTAAGAATTTATTGTTTGACAAAAGAAATATATAGAAGGGGTTATATTAATTTCCTTAATCCATGGATTTTCAACAATGGCTCATATCATCAGAGGAAATGAAATGTAGTTAGCAAAATGTTCAGCTGCGAATGGACGCTATTTTGCTTTTCAGATGGAGAAAATTATACGAAAAGAGAAGTTGATACAACCTGGGTAGTCCATTATCGGAAGGAGTCCAATGTCGTTCGTGGTCATAAATTCAGGTGGGCAGAATATAGGCCCATTCTAATATATATATATATATATATATATATATATATATATATATATATATATATATATAGTTAAGTAATATATATATATATATATATATATATAGTTAAGTAATATATATAAATATGTGTGTGTGTGTGTGTGTGTGTGTGTGTGTGTGTGTGTGTGTGTGTGTGTGTGTGTGTGTGTGTGTGTGTGTGTGTGTGTGTGTTTCGCTATCTCCGGTGAAATCAGATTGCACACTGACATGAGCATTCTCATGATAGTTTTCTAAGCCTTACTACTTCCGTATGACGAATTGGAAATAGTCGTTTTGTTTGTGACACCATAACTAAATTATATTTCAAGACTAACGGGCATTTTCTATTTGTGTTATAGGTTTTTATCTGTTTTCCTCTCCTAGATCTATTGTCTTTATGACGGTTGGGGAGCTTCATCTATCCCCTCTACAGTAGCCCTCAGAAATATCAGAGGGAGGCTAGCAGGTGCTACACCTTGCCCAAGAGTGACCTGGAACTGTGCAAGGCAGTGGGTTCAGCTCCCTGGACTATCATATACGCAAGCATACCTAAATACATGCAGCACCTAGTATTCCTAAATGGTCGCCCATCTGGTATAAGCCAGATTCAGCGTCGCTTAATTTCGGTTATCTGACGAAAACCGATGTGTGTGATTATGTCGAATATAAGCTTTAAAATTTTACCAACAGCCATAAAGAGGTGGTTGTCAGCTGTCGCCTGAGCCGTTCTCTTTTGGGTGAGTTTTTAGATGTTGGATTCCTTTACTACACACAAGCGAACATTAAAAATGACCTTGTGTCATATCTTGCCCTTGTGAGGGTGGGGTGGAGGGAGTCAGGTGGGGACCTTTTTATTGTCACCGGTCTTTCTTCACGCCGGAGTCTAAAAGTTGAAGTAAACTTATTGGCGCGCATTTGTAGCTGTTAGTCATTTTTTATAGCCTTGAAAAGAGTCTCGTGCATGAAAAAGAAGAGGGCGAACGAGAGGGGCGGAAAGTGCGTTAGGGAATAGGGGAGGGTGTGGGTAGTCGTGTGGAGTCGGGGTTTGGGTAGAGTCGATGTAAAAAGCCGCCTTTAAAGAGGCTTGCAAGTACGGGGTTAGACCCGGTTGCTGGCAGAGACTTGCAGTACCACTAGCGCCTCAGTTTTCTCAATCCTTTTTGACAAAGCCTGCATTCGGTGCAAGGCCACTGCGATGGTCTCGCGTAGAAATAGAAGGTGGAGTGAGTAAGTGTGTGTGTGTGTGTGAGAGAGAGAGAGAGAGAGAGAGGGAGGGAGTGAGAGAGAGAGAGGAAGGAAAGTGGGGAAGAGGTGCTAAGCAACGGCCTTAGAGATGTGCTCGGTGCTCGATGTTTAGCGGCAGGCTCTGAAAAGAAGAAAACAGAAAGAATTTTTTTTTTAAATCCGTCCGTCCTCACATTCCCACGAGAGGCTATGTTTGTCAGTCGCTTCGACAGAAATTTCCATCGCATAACTGAACGTATCTTATTATCAGATGCGTCGAACTTTCTCTCTAAGAGGTGATGTCCGTCAGACCATCATGCTTAATTTAAAACTAGTAGTAGTTGTTGTTGTTGTTGTTGTTGTTGTGGTGGTGGTGGTGGTGGTCTTAACACCAATGATGTATGTATGTATGTATTTTCAACAGTTTTCACAAGAGCTGTCAATGTTTTGAGATTGCTTAAGTCTATGCAGTGACGGTGTTTTTTTTTCCTCTTCTTAAAGGGTCTAATAGTGTTTCACTATTATGGAGATGTTCTACTGTATGTATTTGTTCCAACGCGTTTACAATATTGATGATGATGATGATGATGATGATGATGATGATGATGATGATGATGATGATGATGATGATTAAGAATGATGACGACGATGATAATGATGAAGAGTGGTGATGATGAAGGATGATGATAAAGAATGATAATGACGACTCTGATGCTGATGATGAAACGTGATGATGATGACGATGATGATGATGATGATGTAGATGATGAACTAAGAATTTCCATAAAAATCATTATCAGTGCCTGTTCATTGGCAATAACAGGTAATGTTCCCTGGAATCCAAGTAGCAACAAGTCTCGCTCGATTCGTAACACTCTCCACCACTTACGACATTTATTGCAAATCACCTCGTGTTATCACAACAGCTGTTTATCATTGATATGTTTCGCTCGTAACAGTCATCGGTCTTCTCTCGTGTTTGAGCTTCAATAAGCTCCTCTAAAGTTATATCACTCCTTGCACTCTTCCAGTGAACGTCTGCTTGACTCTCTCCCTCTCTCTCTCTCTCTCTCTCTCTCTCTCTCTCTCTCTCTCTCTCTCTCTCTCTTTCCATCTTCCTTGACCATTCACAATTATTTTGTATAGTATCCTCTAAATTGTTGCAATTTTTATGGGGGGAGAGGGGGGTAAATTTCTTGCAGTTTTAGTTCCCCCCTTGAGTTCATATGGTGGTGTTCTTTTTGTAACAGAGCGCGGACGTGTACGAAGTGACGGTACGGAAAGGAAGAAGGAAAAAAGAAAATCATGGACCCTTGATGTTAGAGAAGGCCAGAAAAAGACGTGTTACACACATGGCCTGAGAGCGACAGGAAAAGATGTGTCATAAACATGGCCGGACAAAGACAGTACCACATGTTCAACACGACAGAGTCTTGTTAAGCACATTGCGGTACGAGAAGACTTTTGAACAAGAGACAAAGCGTTATTCTGGAAGTACCTGTAAATAAATGTCTGCTTCAAATGGAAAAAAAGTATTTTGAATTCTTTTCTTGTCTTTGTTTCTTTGCGACTGTCTGCATACAATGTGTGGGTCCCGAATGTTGGCATGTAACGACTACGTTACATTTTTATGTTTTCTATGCTTTATTTCTATTGTAATTTCGATGTGACTGGTTAGTGCATGCAGTTTGTGCGTATTGGTTATCACAGTCGAGGACTTTCTGTAAGATTGCAACTGTTGTTAACATTTCCATCCGTTGTATAGTTTCAGTCTTCCCTTTGATTCCAATTTCTCCTAGTCTTTTAACCAATTTTTTTTAGACTATTCCTATTGCTCTGTAATTATTAGCATCATACTGGCTGTTTTCATGTTCCATATCATCTTTCAATTCTCTGTCAAGTTCCGTGTATTAAGTTTGCTCTTTTGTCTCCTTAATCTTCACTCTTTTAACTGCTGCGACTGCAAAATCTATGGTCTAGCAAAGTTTTTTTTGTGTTTTTTTTTTCTCCTTCTTGTTGACTATTATCATACCCGATCTCATCGTTTAAATGAGTTATCTGTTTGTACCAGTTTTATGTCTGTAGAATTTGTCTGCTTTTTATGAACTGTAGAATTTGTCTGCATGTTCAAAATGCAATCGTTTGCATAATTCCCAGTGAACTGCTCTCCCCCATCATTATTTACTCAGTACAGGTTTCCACACGTATTATCTTTTTCTTATTGCTTAGTTATAGTATAACCATTGATGCTCCATGAGGTCTGACTGACAGCAATATATATATATCATTACCAGGGCGAGGACAGCAGCATATTCTTTTCATTGTTTTGACTCTCGAGTGTGTATCCGTTGATATCTTATATGCTTTTATATAGAGTGACGTGGTTCTCGATTGATTAACTGTGTCTAAATGTATCGGATATATACTCGAGAGTCAAAACAAAAGAATATGCTGTCGTCATGGCCCTAATCATTACATAAAATCTCTTTTCGGCATAATATATATATATATATATATATATATATATATATATATATATATATATATATATACATACATATATATATATATAAGTGTGTGTGTGAGGACAATTCTCAATCTATATACTCAACGAATTTAGTATTTAATATATAGGGTATTCAGACATGTGGAAAAATTTTTAATCAGTTTTCACTCGGAAAAAAGTGGTACTAAGGGGTAAAAATTGAAAAATTGGTACATGAGGGGGGGGTCATCGGATTTTTATCTGTTTGTTAACTGTTTTATGCACAAATCGTCCACATGACAGCTTCCTTATGTTAAGAATAAGCACGTTTGAAAACACTTACTAAAGATCGAGGCAAGCTGACCTAATGGTTATCGTACTTGACTCATTGTCTTTAGGTTTTCACTTTGATCTCAGATCGAGTATTTTTTTTTTTTTACTTACAAGAAGAGTATAGTTTAGAAAAAGCATAATACTCGCATGGACATGTCTCAGTTTCTGCATGAATTAAAATATAATATTTATGCATATTTTACAACCGGGCAACGCCAAGTGGTCTGCTAGTAATGCTTTATTCCTCCAATATCAAGCATAATTTTATCATAGAACATCTTCATGACATAATTTTCTTTTTTAATATACTTGAATAAGTATATGTATATATTTATAAGATACTTGAATAATATAAATATATATATATATATGCATATATATATATATATATATATATATATATATATATATATATTGTGTACAGAAAGTTGTTAGTTGAGACAGATCATTGGTACCGTCGGTTTCAAGCCTGATAATAAGGCCCGTTTAAGGTATATAAGATAGACGAATGTTGGCTGAATGGAGCTTGATAAGGATACCTTAAACGGGCCTTATTATCGGGCTTGAAACCGACGGTACCAATGATCTGTCTCAACTAACAACTTTCTGTACACAAAATATAAATACGCTCTTAAAATTTGGATTTTCCTTTTAATTGAGCACTCTGCTGGAATATTTTTTCCAAAATAAACTAATCATATATATATATATATATATATATATATATATATATTAGCAAGGAAACACAATGTTGCCTGGAATTGAAGTTAATTATTATGACTCAATTGTACTCTAAACAGAAACATTCATTTCGAATGCGTCCCTATCATATAAAAGAACCTACTGTTGATTTTAATGTTTAAAATAAAAAAGTCAAGTATCATGGTTCAGTAGTTTAAGAATTTTATCGGGTAAATATTTTCACACAGACATATATATATATATATATATATATATATATATATATATATATATATATATATATATATATATATATATATATATAGAATGAAAATTACAATTGAATTTACCAAAATGATCCAAGATGGTAAAATTAAAGTAAATTATAAATATTAAAGAATTAATATTTATAAAATTATCTCAGCCAGATATAAAAGCTCGATAAAACCAAATAGGAAATAGAGCTTATAATATGGGCAAACAGTTAATAAAATATGTTAAAAAACACTTTGAAATGAGTTAAAAACATATTTAATTTGAAAAGGAAACACTAGATAAATTGAGATATATATATATATATATATATATATATATATATATATATATATATATATATATATAAATATATATATATATCCCTTTTTTCTATATATGAGAACAAAGAATTAATAAAACATGTTAAAACACTTTATTTAAGAGTTAAAAACGCATTTATTTTTCAAAAATGAGACACAAATTAAATGTATTGTCCTTAATCCGCGGAGTTTCGAAAGAAATACTTTCCTTTTCATATGAGAGTAGGAATTAGCAAAATGCGGAATCGGATTTTGCTTGCAAAGTATTTAATAGAACTGCAAATGAGCCATAGAACTTACTTAGTAAAAGTTAAGAAAATAGTGAGGCAGGGGGACTGGGGAAAAAAAGAAAAATGATTTCACGTGAATGGATGGTCGAATGAAGAGTAGAAGATCCAATCAAAAAAAGTTGGTATTTATTCAATTTACGTAAACAAAATTACCATGAGTCGCTACAATAAATCTACTGTTTCAATATGAAAAGACATCTATAGCTTTAAAGGACTAGCCTCAAGCAAAACCAGATGTTTATTGTCGCCTGACGGTGTCTTTTCAAACTGAAACAGTAGGTTTATTGTGGCAACTTATGGTAATTTTGTTTACCTAAATAAAGCAAAACAATATCCTGCTCTTTTTTATTGAGCACTAAAATTCAATGGCTTTTACATTTGCATATTTTTAACCCGAATATAATGTAACATTTTCACAAAATCAAGACAATAAAAAATAAAAAATTATACCATCCTATTGTGTATTTTCATGTTCGTTACAATTGTTTTGTGACTATTCGGACTATTTCAAACATTATATCATTCAAAAATATTCCAAAATAGTCACTCTTCAGACGATGAAATGCACTATTTATACATGTATGAACATTCTTCTAGTCTCTATTTAAGAGAACAAGCAGTTGGATCTACCACCACCCAACTCTTCTATGATTTTTGTATAATTATTTTCTGTTAGTCATGGAATTTATAAATTGCTCCATTTTCGTATTTCTACTTTTTAAATTATATTTCAATCAATAACCTATATTAATATTAAATTAAACCTCAGTGTGTTTTTTTATGTAAGTAATTAATTTTCTTCTTCAAATTATTTATTTAATTGTTTTATTTCCTAAATACTAAAGTACACCCTCAACTTCTACTTTTTATTTATATATCTCAACTATATCCTCTTCAATCTACGATAGTTTTGTATCAGTTTTGTTTACATCTATGATCTCATAATTAGCTTTGCGTAATATTTTATTTCTTAAGAGGAATTGTAATTAAAAGGAATTGTAATTAAAAGGAATGTAATTAAAAGGTTGATTTGAAAATTTATTAATTAAAATTTAATCTTCATCCTATACTTATTATGTTATAAATTTAAATTCATCTTTTTAATTTTTATCCATATATGATTATTTTATTTTAATTTCTGTTATTTTTCTCTTCAATAACATCAATATTTTGACTTTAGTGTTTATTAATCACTCTTGTTTAATAATAATATATATATAAAGGATGCAACAGAGGTAAAGTGTTCTTGCTTGTTTTCTTTTCCTCATAAAGGAAATTTTTCTTTTCCTTAATGTTTCATTGTTAAAGTGTTTTTTATTTAATAAGTCTGAAGAAAGGCTGTTCGTGTGAAAATTTTCAAACGACATATTGGTTGAATTTGTCGAAATGGTCTTGAAACAATTGTAACTAACAATGAAATACACTTTTTTGTTGCTATCAACCCATTTCTTGAAGTCTTGGTTTTTGTTAAAACAATATATGAATGCTCAATTATGAAATATGATAATTTTGTAGCTTACTTTTTAAGTCATCTCTCCTTTTTGGCTTAAATTTATTGGTATATGAACAATTACTGAATTATATTAACCCAGTATAATTCGGAATACTACAAATTTGTTATATATATATATATATATATATATATATATATATATATATATATATATATATATATATATAAGATTGTTGAATTTTTTATTTATTTTTTATTAGCAATTCCGAACTAATTTATTTCTTTTTCGCTCCCTGAGCATTTTATTATAAGAAAGGAGTTATTTGTCCTTTGTTTACATTTTTCTGCCCACATTTTTAGGACGTATTACTTTTTTTAAATTATTTTATTTAAATATCATTTATTAATTAACAATTATTACATGCATCAAAGTAAGTCTGTCATAGATTTACTTTTATGCACGTAATAATTATTAATTAATAATTAATAAATAATATATATACAGGCTGTCCACAAAGTCTGGCTACATTATGTAGCCAGACTTTGTGGAAGCATCCTGTAGATTATGTAGCCAGACTTTGTGGGCACCCTGTATATATATATATATATATATATATATATATATATATATATATATATATATATACACACACACACGTGTGTGTGTGTGTGTGTGTGTGTGTGTGTGTGTATATATGCTACATAATCTAGAGGATGCTTCCACAAAGTCTGGCTACATAATGTAACCAGACTTTGTGGACACCCTGTATATATATATATATCCACATACACTACTGTTTTGTTGTTTCACAGCTCATCAGTGATGCTAGACAAGCAACTACCTCAAGCCAAGATCGAAACCCGCTCGGCCAAACGACAGTTGGAGCTTCTAACCGTTGCGCTATATGGCTTCTGCTATGCAGGCAGTGAATTAACAATGTTTTGACATTGCCCAAAGTACCTAAGCTCAATTTATTTACACAAAGAGCATCGCTTCATACGCTAATAGTAATTAATATATCACTTCCCAAATGCTCAACCTAAGATAGGGAGCATTATAGATATAACTTATTCTCCTTGTGTAACTCCATTTTAAAAGAAATATGAAGTAAAAACAAAATGATAGGCGAAATAGTAAGGACATAAAACACAAGTTGTCACAAATTACGGATAAAATCAAACTAAACCAAATTTAATTAGCCAAAAAAAAAAAAAAAAAAGAGCCAAGTTCAACAAGCCATGTAAATGGACATTTGAACACCATTTATATCCACGTGCAATCTGAATGTTTGTTGAAGGCCGGGTTTCACAAACTTTGGGACGCCATGGGGTCCTTGAGCAGGGAAAAAGTTTTTCATGGAGCATTAACAAGATAATTTCTAAGAAAAATATGAAAAACATTAATTTCACATTTAACTTATACTTGTTCATTAGTTGTTCCTGTTCAGGATTTTACTATATTTTTGTGTTTACAACCATTTTTTGCTTTTGATTAATCAAAAAATTGTTGCATTTTTTTGTTAATTATTCTTTTTATAAACCATCCTGAAACTCTTTACACCTGTAGTTATGTATCATATCTATTTCCAGTAAAAAAAAAGAAAAAAAAAAGATTAATAACTAAATGTCTGCAGCCATTTAATTTTTCCATATAAAGCATTTGGTTCTCTTTAAGAAGGTGCTTCCGCAGCTCTTCATCCTCACTCACAGATCCCCAGGTCTCCGTGGAACCCACTTTGAGAAACCCTGGTCCCAGGCAGTTTTAATGTGGATATTGTAGTAGTTGTTATCACGATCTCCTTGGCAGGTTGTTCCACAAAGAAAAAACACGGTCAGACAACACTGCCGTTCTTCTATTGAGTCAAAAGTTACGGTCATATATCTTTTGCAAATGGAAAACTAATCAAAATGTAGATTTACATTTCTGTTGATGATGTTGCATCCTAGAATCAAGTCTCCTCACATCCTCCACTGCTCATTTATGCCTGTGCATCATGGCACTCAAAGCATCATGGCACTCAAACCTTGCACACGATTCATCTCTTTGCCGGTCCGCGATACAAATGATGACGCATGCACAAGTTCATCAGCTAACAATAGCTACGTAGATTCAGTAGTCAAGCTTCTGCCATCAATAGCTCGCTTCCTACAAAATCGATATTTGATTCCAGTTCATCAACATTTTTTGTGTGGATCATTGTAGCATGTTGTTAATCATCATCATCATCATCATCATCATCATCATCATCATCGGCTTAACGTCCGTTTTACATATTGACATGTGTTAGGCAACTTTAAGAAACTGACTTTCGACTCTATCATATCTCTGGCCTAGTCTTTATTTCTCCCTCTTCCTCTCAAATCCCTTTTTATCATTTTCCCCCCTGGTTTCCTTGATTTTCCACAGTAAACGGAAACTTCCATCTTAACTGTTTTATACCTACTAACCCAATAACTCGTATCTATTCTTGCAATGTGACTATACCATTAAAGTCTCCTGTTCTGCACGCATTTTTCTTTACTCTTCATGATTAATCTTCTTTTTCTGAGGGCATCAGAACCAAACCTGTCTATTCATACTAGTACCTGTTCCACCCTGTATTCCCATTCTAAAAAAAATAATAAAATGTTATTCTTTTTTAGAATTGGAACGCAGGGTGAAACAGGTGCTAGTATGAGTAAACAGTAGTGTTGGGACAATTAACCCGAATCAAAATCGGGAATCGTGAGAATCGGGAAACGTAAAAATACTCTTGTATGGAGGTGATCCATGGATTTTTACTGGAAGTTTAAAAATCAATAAATAATTATTATTTTATTATTATTACCAGCAATGGAAGATTTTGCTTTAAACAAAATCATATAAAAACGACAATTAGAGAATCGTTTTTTTGGCATCAGAAAATAGGCACAAAATTTTCCGATTCCGATACAGATTCCAATACCGATTCTGATACCTGTAAACTTTCCGATTTTTCCAATTCCTGATTCTGGTTCCGATTAATCGTCCCAACACTAACACTACTGTCTACTCATACTAGCACCTGTTTCACTCTGTGTTCCAATTCTAAAAAAGAAAAAAAAATTATTCTATTTCATTTCTTTCAGAAAATACTTTTTCCAGATCGGAATTATTTTCAAATGACCACCATCTAAAAAAAGAAATCGTCCATGCATGATTGGAACAATCAAAAAAAACTTTCACCAAAAGAAAAATAAACCAAATTGTAAAAAGAAATGCCCTACTGGGCAACGCTGGGTAGGGAGAGCTAGTTGATTGTATAATGTACGACTCAGCAAATTTTTTTTTACTTTTTTATTTTTTACTGGCTCGATTCTGTTGTTGGCATTCTTTAGTTCCTTTTAGACTCAGATACTTACAGGAGGAACCATACAAAAGTTGCCACTATCCATGAAGGAAAGTAATGCTATGGTTCCAACAAGGTTCGAACCTTGCATGCCCAGTTTGTCAGTCTATGTTGTTACTTACTCCACCGCCGTAATCTCCACTAAGAGTATACAAATTCCGAGATAATTTTTGATACAGCTAATTATATAGATCAGCTGTCTCAAACGTTTTCGAATTGGGGGAGGGGAGGGGCATATTGTTGACTTTTTAGAGCTATGCAGGCCAAAATAATTTTTTTTTTTTTTTTTAATGACCTGGACGTGTTTTATGCTATTTTGCTTATTAATTTCATTCTTTTAATCGTTTTCTGAACAAAAAGAAAAACCACCACACTATTTTCACACGTTTCTATTTTAAAAAAATTTTTCCTGGTTATTTTTACGTTTACCATAAGAGCTCTGCGGGCCGGATTAAAAATTTGACCGGCCGAATCTGGCCTGTGAGCTGTAGTTTGGAGACCCCTGATCAAGATATAACATATCACACTTAAAACTGAAATAGCATCTTCATTGGTTTGTCACGCTTAAATAGTGTCCTCAAGCATCTTAAATAGTGTTTTCGTTAGTCTATAATTCTATTCTAATTCTATAGGTAGGATAATTATTTATATTCTTAAAAAAAACTTTGAAACATTGCTCTCTGAGAATACTCACACCAAGCTTGAAAAATAATATTCGGCACTTATGTATTACTAGGACGGTATCACGTTTTTTGGTTTTCAGTTGGAACATATGAAGAGTGTATAGCAGGGGCAGATAAATACTATTTCAGGACCGAATCGAAAATTAATGCGTGTTTTTTTTTTATTTTATTTTATTAATACATGATTTTTTTTTTTTAATTTTCTTAATACATGATTTTTTTTTTTTTATTAATGCATGATTTTTTTTTTTTTTTGAGAAAGTTTTTTTAAATAAATATAAGAAACTTCGATGATGCCAGCGTTCAGCCTCGAAAGACAGAGAATACCCCCTGTAGAGGCTGCTGCGCATGTAATTGTGAGGCAAGAGTTGCACAATCCCAAACCACACCTCTCCTGAATCGGCACTGTTTGAGACCAGTGGCAAGAAGTCCAGGATGACTGGAAACAATGCCGAGATAAGCGGAGAGCACATACAGCACCTGGAAGTCCCAAATGGCCACCCATTTAGTTTTGACCAGGTTCAACATTGCTTAACTTCGGTGATCTGATGGGAACCGGTGTGTCAAACGTTATACCATACGTAAATAAGAAACAAAAAATAATTTAAAAAATAGATTTTTTTAAAAACAAAATAGACATTTTTTTATTTTAAAAAAAAAAAAAAAACATGATCGCGTATTATTGAAATGTGTATGAATTTTGAGAAAACTGTTTTTTTTTTGTTTTTTTTTTTATTTTCAAAATTTTAAATTTTCGTAATAAAGTCATAACTTTTTATTTTGTAATCAATCAATGAAAGTTGTTGTCTGTCCCTGCTATGCACTCTCCCCATGTCCCAGCTAAAAACCAAAAATGTTATTCCGTCCTAGTAGTGCACAAGTGCCAAATACTTCAACAATCCCTCAAATCATAGACCTATAGCATTGGTCTGTCACGCTTAAATTTGAAATAGCATTTTCGTTAATCCTGAAACGACATTTTTGTCGTAATTCGCTCAGACTAAATGGCCGTTTCTAATGAATTCAATCGCTGTCCTGCTTCGATAACTTTCATTGTTCCTGGCGTCACTGACACTTGTGTTTGTGCAGTTGGGAATTTCTTGTGGGCAGCGAGGCTGAGGAGCAGGGTGGGCCTGACCTGGCGCTCCTCGCAGCCACTAAAGCAGCCACACCCTAAATCAGTACACCTGTCCTAACTTTCCTGGGGAGAGATCAACACAGTAAGAGTTAGACTGACAAAGAATGGGATGGAGATTTATCTTGAATCAATTATTTTCGAAAAAATGAATTCTAAATATTTTCAAATTTTGAACCCCTCCTTCACACACACACTTTTTTTATATTCTAGAAAGGAAAAAAAAATATGTGACCCGTTGGGTCACCCATTGTATTTGTTTGAATTAGGAAAGTGGGTTTGCAAAGCCAGTTAAATAGAAAGATATAATCCAAAATTAGCCTCCACCTCCTTCCTTCTCTCTCTCTCTCTCTCTCTCTCTCTCTCTCTCTCTCTCTCTCTCTCTTTCTCTTTGACACTTTCCCTTTCCAACTACAGGTTAAATAATATTACTGTCTCGTATTATTTGGATTCTTCGAACTACTGTTCTCATCTTGAGTGTTATTTGAACAATGTTTCAGTCGATGAAATTTTCGAACTTCTTCAGGTGTATTTTGTCGAACTTGGGAATCTCTATTGAACTCTGTACAAAATTTGCAACAGAACCCTTTATTTAATCCATGGAGGTAGTATATTCTCGTTCCGTCAGCTATGACCTAGTAGAAATCCTAAATCATTCGCATTTGATTTCTAAATGTTGCTCGCGCTAAGGATTGAACCTTCAACCCCCGCCCCCCCCCCCAAAAAAAGTGTAACTTACAACTCAATTTTAATTGCGAAGACCCACGGCGTAGTGGATAAAGTACTTGTAAAAATCGACCGAAACGTTAGGCGAATAGATGAGAACAGTTGTACAAATAATTCAAATAATACGAATTATGAATACTCATCTAAAAAAATATTATTAAATACTATTATTGCCTGTGGTGATATTTCCTTTTGTTTATGATAGACAATGTTAATCGTTTTATTCATTTCTTTTTTTATTACCTTCGACTATTAATGAACAAGAGATACATGCGACTGGGGACTGCTTGTGAATTTCATACTCCCATGGAACTTTCTCCTTCGGAGGAAGCCGGTTAAACCCAAATAGGGTTAGTACCGTTTCACACAAACAGAGATAGAGATAGGAAGAGTGAGAGGTGAAGGTGGTAGATACCGTATAGGATAAAAGTGGGGTGGGGGGCGTGGTCAAACAACATAGAATGAGAGAGGCTGAGAGTGATAGACAGTAAGAGATGAATAACTTTATCAGATAGTTGAAAAGTTCGATTAATAAGAACAATTAAAATAGAAGTTTTTTTTTGTTTTGTTTTTGTTTTTTTGTTTTTTGTTTTTTTGTTTTGTTTTTTGTTTTTGTTTTTGTTCTTATGCAGAATAAAGACCAGGCTATCGTCGGGATTTTCTGGGCAGTTTACGTAAAACGCTGAAAGGTATTGAAATGCTAAGCCAATGACATCGCAGTACCCAACGTGATTAAAGAAAACATTCATTTGCAATCTCATTGGTTTATTATTTCTTTTATTCGCCATGAGTCTTTGCAAGTAAAATTCAATTGAAAGGTACACTCTTTAGGCGTTTGAAGCGTCAATCCTTAGTGGGGCAATTTATCTGGATTTGGAGAAAAAAAAAAAAAAAAAAAAAAAAAAACATATTTGTTTGTTATCAGTTGTTTGTTATTCAAAAATAAATTATTATTCATGAAACGTACCCTGCAATGGATGTTTGTTTTTTTTTTTAATTTTGATTTTCTTAAAATTTCATAGAAATCGTCGAGTAATTATTCATTTTCTTCGACAAAAAAAAAAAAAATGAATATTGTTTTCATTTTTATAAATTTTTCATTAGATTACCTTCGTATAAATAGAAATATATTGTCCATTGAAAAATTTGGCCAGAGTTTGCGCCTATCCCCCTCCCCCACAAAAAAATCACAAATCTTTTATTCGGCACCTTCCAGCGTTTTACGTAAACTAGCTGGAAAATTCTGACACTAGCACGATTCTTATTTTGCATATGTACGATTTGTGTTGTTTTTTTGTTTTGTTTTTTTTTCGTTTTGTTTTTTTATTGGGTGGGGTTTGCTTTGTTTTTGTTTTTTTTATAAACATAACTAACGAATTTTATAACATGTACTTTGTATGAGTAAAATTCATAGAAATAAAAGCTTTAGTGAAAAACAAACATCGATTTACTCATCTTCTATTAAATGAAACTCAAACGTATGTGTGTGTGTTTGTATGTCAGCTAAAAAATTTTGTCATCCGAATCGTACAGGCACGGACGCAGTATCGTTAGAAAGAGCGATCTCTTGGACAAAATATATCGAAAAGTTGGAAACAAATCATCAATTATTTTATGTAAAAATGTTTTGTTTGAAGGTTGGGTCATATATAAACCTTGCTTTCGACACAGTTTGCAAACCGTGCATGCGCGAATCGTCGTTAAATCCTTCCGTCTTAAAAAGCTAAATTTATGACGTTATAAAATCTGTGTCCTGGGCCCATCAATAATGCGTTCACTTACTAACATAAGTTATGTGAGTCCGCGCCCAGCATGCGTCAATTAAAAAAAAAAATTTTTGGCTTACAAAATTTTGCTTTTAGTTTCACATTTGGCTGATGCCACCCAAGCCCCGTTTTTTTTTGTTTTTTGTTTTTGTTTTTTTTTATAACCGGGCAACACTCTCCCCCCGCCTCCGTTCCTGTCACATTTGTTTTACGACCAGGCAACCCCCCTCCCTCTCCGCTAGTATATTATATTGTCGTCTGCATCATACAGGAACGAACATGGCATTATTAGAAAAAGCGATCTTTCAGACACATAATATCGAAAAATTGAAAAATTTGTCAAGTATATCGTGTAGAAATGTTTTGTTTAAAGGAGCTCAGATAAAAACCTTGCTTTCAACGTAGTTTGCAAACCACGTATATGAGAACCGTCCTTGCGTTCTTTCGTTTTAAATAGATAAAATTTGCCACGTTAATGCATCTCTGTTCTTGTGAGCCCATCGACAACGCGTTTGCTTACTACGTTGTTATTCGAGTTCGCGCCCAGCACGTGTCATTTTTAAACTATTTATTCTTTTGCTTACAAAATTTTTCTATCACTTTCGCTTCTGGTTGATGGCACCAAGTCCCGTTTTTTTTGGGGGGGGGGGGTTAACAACCAGACAACGCCGCCTCCTAGTATTTAATAATTAATTGTTTTCACTGCTTTCTTCCTATAAGACACCTTCCTCCGCTTCCTTTCACTTTCCTTCATCCCTTTTCTGCCTTCTCCCTATTTTAGTTGGGATTTCAACATATTAACCAGTTTTTCTTAAATGAGTCCTTTTTTCGTGATAACTTTCTCACTCTAAAAACTAAAAGTCCTTGGCAACCCTGCTGAGAGGTCACCAGGAATCGACTTCATCCATATTCTCTTCTTCTTTAGTTTCTTATATCTCGTTTACAAATGTGAAGCCTGTTCATTTTGCCATCGTAATTTTCTTTCTTTCTCTTTGATTTTGCCAATCCGAAAAAGGTTTATCAAAACGTCAACTGAACCAACAATGTGTGTGTGTGTGTGTGTGTGTGTGTGTGTGTGTGTGTGTGTGTGAGAGAGAGAGAGAAAGAGAGAGAGAGAGAGAGAGAGAGAGAGAAGAAAGTCGGAGAACGAACAGGATTCTCGCAACAAATAATAACAATTGTAGGGGGGGGTTGAAACCACACAAACTAAAAACGATCATACACTCGTTCTGATTTTGTTTTATTTCTCCTTTCGAAGTTGATTTATAATTTCATAATCTGTATCAATATAGCTCTGGGTAAATGCACCTACTGAGTTTACCCTATATCTGCAGTACTTCCAGTGCAGCACTTTTAAAGTATTCATACATTAACAGAAACTCTGCTCTTTTAGACATTTGGTCTATTATTCTCTTTTTTGCATTTTTTATTATAAAATTTATATGCTAATTAACATGTTGCAGAACAGATATTTAATCTTATTATTAATATTTCATTTTGTTTTTATATATTAGTATAAATAGTAACTGTGTTGTATCTACATTTTGTTGTTGGGGAAGTGGTGTTTTCCTCTGGAGATCCATGTATTTTACAGGTGTCCTGTTTTTAAATCTCCGAAACAGCTACATGGTAGAAAGCTGATGATCCCTGTTTTCTATTTTACAATTTTAATTAAGGTTTTCTTTTTTTCATCCTTCTACACTCGAATTCCCTTCCATAAATTTATACTTTTTAGAAGTTGACTTATGCAAGTGCTAAATTTATTTCTATTCAACAATTTTAATTAAGATTTTTTTTTTAATCCATATATAGTTGAATTCTCTTCTGTAACTGTGGACATTTTAGAATTAGATTATGCAAGTGCTAAGTCTGCGATAGGTTAAATTTGTTATTTTGTTTTGTTTTTTTGGGGAATTTAAATTACAGTCTTTATTTTTATTTTTACATTTCTCCAACTCCATGCTTCTTTAAACTACACACACACACACACACACACACACACACACACACATATATATATATATATATATATATATATATATATATATATATATATATATATATATATATATATATATATATCACTTGGATCACACCAGATCACTCCAGATCACCAGATCACTCAAGATTCTCAGCTGTTATTCTATAGGCATAAAAGACTAACTGACCATAAAGTCCAGCCACTGTTATGGACATTAATTTTGTAAAACCTCAAGTGAGTCATAATCACAGCAGTGTACCTCGTATCTGAAGGGACATTCATTTTTCAACTATTTTAAATTGTTTAAAGAGACTATAATTTTTCCAAGCGGAAAATAACAAATTTTTGGTTGTCAAACCCTGAGCCAGATATATTTCTCATAAATGACCTGTCGTCCACATTGAAGCCCACATTAAGCATGCCTCATTGGGCTCTACTAAACATGTTACTTCATATATGTTTGGAATGAACTCGACACTAACCCTATGGTGGTTTAACCAGCTTCCATGGGAGTATGAAATTCAGAAGCGGTCTCCAGTCATATGTATATCCCCCTTAGGGAACATTACAACGTTAGGTTTTTGTAACTTTTGCAGGGAGGTATCGACGTCCTCCTATATACAGCAATTTCCAAATTGGTCACCCATCTTTTTTTTTTCTTTTTTTTTTTTTACATGGGAGTCACCAATTATCAAGGCCTGAAGGCCACTCAGGAATAAGGGTTACTGCGTGTACAGTAATCAATGAGATAGTATTGTAGTAATCATTAGTATTAGGGGTTGTGATAGAGTGTCTTACTTAAGGAGGCGGTTTGTCAGGAGTTTGTTTATGTTGGACTTGAAGACGTCCAAGTTGTAGTCGGGGAAGAGAAAAGGGCATCCCCCACTAAACCACGAAGTCTATTTTGTACTCTGTCAAGGCAGGATAGGCTGTTTTTAGCAGCTCCTGCCCAGATGTGGCAGCAGTACTCCATCCTTGGACGTACTTGCTTTTATACAGATAGAGAATTATCTGGTACTGAGCAGGCTCAACATTGCTTAACTTTGGTGATCTAATGAGAATCGGTATGTCAACGTGATCATGCCGTATATATGTACATGTTTACACAGCAATAAAGTTCGCTCTGATTTTTTGATTTTTTATTTTACAGCTACTATCTTCAATTTGATTGGTTTTGTGCATTAACCCACAAATAAGTTTTCTTTGCTTTGGAAATCCCACACTATTGTATTCGAATTCCATCAACGCTTTCTTCACTAAATTCCAGACTCAACCTAGAATGTTTCTCATCACACTTCGTATCATCAATACTCTAGTCTGCCTGCTCCAAGGACAACAACAGCAATTCGTTCCAACATTTTTTGGAGGTACCTAGGTTACAGCAAAGAAAAAAAAAACGATTTCAATTCATAATGTGGCTGTGTAGTCGTTGCTAATTATTGCACATAATTGAGTGTATAATTCTGTAGGATCATTTTTAGTTAGGAGTTTAGATTATACTTTTTTTTCTATGGACTTCACTCCAAACAAGTAATGCGGTCACTTGATATAAGGAGTTAATCATAATAATAAAAATGAAGAGGTAGGAGAATCACTTCAAGATAAACCCAGCCTAACACACACACACACACACACACACACACACATAGCGTTCTATTTCCTGGACTCCAAACAGGCTAACCAAAAAGTAAGTCCTTCAAGAGTCCAATAGGGAAAGAAGGTGTTACAAGCTTGGATAAAAAAAAAAAGTTTATCACGAAACCAGTTAAGTAGCTGAGCAGACATTGGTGTTTTTATTATAACGCGACCAGCAGAACGTAAGGTTGTGTTTTGTTTTGTTTTGTTTTGTTTTGTCTTGTTTTGTTTTTTTGTTTTTTGTTTTTTTGTTGTTGTTTTTTGTTTTTTGGGGTTTTTTTTGTTTATTTATTTATTTATTTTTTTTACTCCTTGAAAGAGCAGTAGGAGCAAAATACCGTTTTTATGCTTTTTTTATGTTTTATGTTTTTTATGTTTGTTTTTTATTGTTTATGTTTATATGTTGTTTAATTTGACACAAGGCCAATATTTTCCTCGGGTCTGGAGAGAATCGTATGCAAATAATGAATTGCATGTCGTTACTAAATATTTCACATTTGTAGTTGTAGGAAGACGTTTTTAATAGCATGCCATGTTTCATTTATTTAATTACTAGCGTTTGCCCGGTCGTAAAATACGCTTAAATATGATATTTTAATTTGTCCAGATTTCGTATATATTATTATAGAGTCATGATTTCAAAAGTAAAAAAAAAAATATTTGGGTACCATCAGCTAGAATCGAAACCAAAAGCAAAACTGTAGCATTCAAAGCTGGTGATGTTACCACTGTACCAACGTGACATGTATATGAATTGAGTAAAAACAAGTGAAGCATGCATGGTCCCCTGTGAGTGCCCAGTGAACAAGGCATAAAAAAGTTACTAAGTTCAGCATTTGCGCCCCTCCCCCCCATTTAGCCCCAAAAGTCCTCAGGGGACGTCAAATCCTGATGAAAATGAACAAACGGTGTAGTTTTAGGCCATAACATATGTAAATTTGATTCTGCACCATGCAAAAAAAGAAATGACTAAGTCCATCATTTGCCCCACTCCCATTTAGCCCCAAATGTCCCCAAGGCTTTAACATATTTAAATTTGAGTTCAGCACCATGCAAAACTGCTAAATATACATACACAGAAAATTTTGGACAAATATGGTAAAATAGTTCCCAAAATAGAGTGGTTTTATTAGCCCTAAAACAGCCCCTGGGGCACACCCAAGAATTATCGCAAAGTATAGACAAACAAAATTATATAGAAATCAGTTGGTTAGAACTTTTCAGAAAGTTTTATAAAAATCCAAGGCATCAATTTTTTTGTATGTAATAAGTGCAAAAGTGTCAATTTTAGCCATTTTAACCTGAAAGGCGCCCCTGGGGGGGGGGGGGGGCAACTGGAGTTTTCCCGGAAAATCTGTTCAGTTACTTTTTTACTCATATCATGTTTAATGTTTGTGCCAAATTTAAAAAAAAAAAAATTCCAAGGCGTAGTTATCGAGAAAAGTGCGGACAGATGAACAGACGAATGGACAAGGGTGAATTTACAGGTCCGCCCTCCTTTTGTCGGGGGACCAATTAAAAATAAACTAAGATGAATGTACGAAATGTATAATGAGGTTTTTAAATTTTGACCCATTTTTGACCTTTAAAAACTATTTTAACCAACTAAAGACCCATAAAAGAACGGTCCATAAAAAAAAAAAATCGAATCATTTGAGACCCCTAGTGCCGTTCTGCAACTTTTAGTTTCGGAAGAGATAGAGTTTGAAAATGTGGAAAAAGACAGACAAACAAACATATATATATTTTATATATTAGATTTGTATAATGTTTTAAGACTTTATCATTACCATCAAATTGGAAATTCCAGATTTTGTCAAGAATGATCAATCGTTGGGGCAAGGAGAGGGTAGATTTTGTTGGCAATAGAAAGCGAATTACTAAAAGAACACTTTTTTCTTTACATGGGAGTCACTACTTATCCAGGCCTGAATCCGACTCGAGGATAAGGATTAATGAATGTAAGGTAGTCAGTGAAACAACAGTGTAATGATTATTCATGTTGGAAATTTGGTCGAATTTAATTATTTAAGAGAACGGCTTAACAAGAATTTGTTTACATTGGACTTGAAAACAACCATATTGTACCTATTTACTATGCCTCCTCACGGGACAGAGTTAGACACCAGGGTCGTTTTTTTACGTGGAGAAAAGGTACAAAAATAAAAAATTGTCTCAGTCGTGAAGGACTGATCCTCCACCGAAAGAGAGCAAGAAATGGGAGTGCAGCATCTGAAGAACAGATGGTATTTATTTGCTCCCCCACCGAGCAAATTAGGCACAAGGCCAATTTTTAATGTGAGGAGTGAAGGGGAAATGGGGACCAACTCCCCGGGGAGTAGGGGAGCTGGATAGTGACAATTGGTATGAAGGGTTGCCCCTACATTGACCAAGGTCTTATATGTGAGGTCGCCCCCACATATGGTCTTTGCTTGCAGTATCTGCCGGAACAGATGGTATTTATTTGCTCCCCCACTGAGCAAATAAGGCACAAGGCCGATTTTTAATGTGAGGAGTGAAGGGGAAATGGGGACCAACTCCCCGGGGAGTAGGGGAGCTGGATAGTGACAATTGGTATGAAGGATTGCCCCTACATTGACCAAGGTCTTATATGTGAGGTCGCCCCCACATATGGTCTTTGCTTGCAGTATCTGCCGGAACAGATGGTATTTATTTGCTCCCCCACTGAGCAAATAAGGCACAAGGCCGATTTTTAATGTGAGGAGTGAAGGGGAAATGGGGACCAACTCCCCGGGGAGTAGGGGAGCTGGATAGTGACAATTGGTATGAAGGATTGCCCCTACATTGACCAAGGTCTTATATGTGAGGTCGCCCCCACATATGGTCTTTGCTTGCAGTATCTGCCGGAACAGATGGTATTTATTTGCTCCCCCACTGAGCAAATAAGGCACAAGGCCGATTTTTAATGTGAGGAGTGAAGGGGAAATGGGGACCAACTCCCCGGGGAGTAGGGGAGCTGGATAGTGACAATTGGTATGAAGGATTGCCCCTACATTGACCAAGGTCTTATATGTGAGGTCGCCCCCACATATGGTCTTTGCTTGCAGTATCTGCCGGAACAGATGGTATTTATTTGCTCCCCCACTGAGCAAATAAGGCACAAGGCCGATTTTTAATGTGAGGAGTGAAGGGGAAATGGGGACCAACTCCCCGGGGAGTAGGGGAGCTGGATAGTGACAATTGGTATGAAGGGTTGCCCCTACATTGACCAAGGTCTTATATGTGAGGTCGCCCCCACATATGGTCTTTGCTTGCAGTATCTGCCGGAACAGATGGTATTTATTTGCTCCCCCACTGAGCAAATAAGGCACAAGGCCGATTTTTAATGTGAGGAGTGAAGGGGAAATGGGGACCAACTCCCCGGGGAGTAGGGGAGCTGGATAGTGACAATTGGTATGAAGGATTGCCCCTACATTGACCAAGGTCTTATATGTGAGGTCGCCCCCACATATGGTCTTTGCTTGCAGTATCTGCCGGAACAGATGGTATTTATTTGCTCCCCCACTGAGCAAATAAGGCACAAGGCCGATTTTTAATGTGAGGAGTGAAGGGGAAATGGGGACCAACTCCCCGGGGAGTAGGGGAGCTGGATAGTGACAATTGGTATGAAGGGTTGCCCCTACATTGACCAAGGTCTTATATGTGAGGTCGCCCCCACATATGGTCTTTGCTTGCAGTATCTGCCGGAACAGATGGTATTTATTTGCTCCCCCACTGAGCAAATAAGGCACAAGGCCGATTTTTAATGTGAGGAGTGAAGGGGAAATGGGGACCAACTCCCCGGGGAGTAGGGGAGCTGGATAGTGACAATTGGTATGAAGGATTGCCCCTACATTGACCAAGGTCTTATATGTGAGGTCGCCCCCACATATGGTCTTTGCTTGCAGTATCTGCCGGAACAGATGGTATTTATTTGCTCCCCCACTGAGCAAATAAGGCACAAGGCCGATTTTTAATGTGAGGAGTGAAGGGGAAATGGGGACCAACTCCCCGGGGAGTAGGGGAGCTGGATAGTGACAATTGGTATGAAGGGTTGCCCCTACATTGACCAAGGTCTTATATGTGAGGTCGCCCCCACATATGGTCTTTGCTTGCAGTATCTGCCGGAACAGATGGTATTTATTTGCTCCCCCACTGAGCAAATAAGGCACAAGGCCGATTTTTAATGTGAGGAGTGAAGGGGAAATGGGGACCAACTCCCCGGGGAGTAGGGGAGCTGGATAGTGACAATTGGTATGAAGGGTTGCCCCTACATTGACCAAGGTCTTATATGTGAGGTCGCCCCCCACATATGGTCTTTGCTTGCAGTATCTGCCGGAACAGATGGTATTTATTTGCTCCCCCACTGAGCAAATAAGGCACAAGGCCGATTTTTAATGTGAGGAGTGAAGGGGAAATGGGGACCAACTCCCCGGGGAGTAGGGGAGCTGGATAGTGACAATTGGTATGAAGGGTTGCCCCTACATTGACCAAGGTCTTATATGTGAGGTCGCCCCCACATATGGTCTTTGCTTGCAGTATCTGCCTGAACAGATGGTATTTATTTGCTCCCCCACTGAGCAAATAAGGCACAAGGCCGATTTTTAATGTGAGGAGTGAAGGGGAAATGGGGACCAACTCCCCGGGGAGTAGGGGAGCTGGATAGTGACAATTGGTATGAAGGGTTGCCCCTACATTGACCAAAGTCTTATATGTGAGGTCGCCCCCACATATGGTCTTTGCTTGCAGTATCTGCCGGAACAGATGGTATTTATTTGCTCCCCCACTGAGCAAATAAGGCACAAGGCCGATTTTTAATGTGAGGAGTGAAGGGGAAATGGGGACCAACTCCCCGGGGAGTAGGGGAGCTGGATAGTGACAATTGGTATGAAGGGTTGCCCCTACATTGACCAAGGTCTTATATGTGAGGTCGCCCCCACATATGGTCTTTGCTTGCAGTATCTGCCGGAACAGATGGTATTTATTTGCTCCCCCACCGAGAAAATTAGGCACAAGGCCAATTTTTAATGTGAGGAGTGAAGGGAGGGGGAAGGGAAAAAGGGGACCAGCTCCCGAGAGGTGGGAAATGGGAGCTGGTTAAAAGTCAGGTATGTGGGGTTGCCCCCACATCTGGTCTTTGCTTGCAGTATCTGCCGGAACAGATGGTATTTATTTGCTCCCCCACTGAGCAAATAAGGCACAAGGCCGATTTTTAATGTGAGGAGTGAAGGGGAAATGGGGACCAGCTCCCCGGGGAGTAGGGGAGCTGGATAGTGACAATTGGTATGAAGGGTTACCCCTACATTGACCAAGGTCTTATATATGGGGTCGCCCCCACATATGGCCTTTGCTTGCAGTATCTGCCGGAACAGATGGTATTTATTTGCTCCCCACCGAGCAAATTAGGCACAAGGCCAATTTTTAATGTGAGGAGTGACGGGAGGGGGAAGGGAAAAAGGAGACCAGCTCCCGAGAGGTGGGAAATGGGAGCTGGTTAAAGGTCAGGTATGTGGGGTTGCCCCCACATCTGGTCTTTGCTTGCAGTATCTGCCGGAACAGATGGTATTTATTTGCTCCCCCACCGAGCAAATTAGGCACAAGGCCGATTTTTAATGTGAGGAGTGAAGGGAGGGGGAAGGGAAAAAGGGGACCAGCTCTCAAGAGGTGGGAAATGGGAGCTGGTTAAAGGTCAGGCATGTGGGGTTGCCCCACATCTGGTCTTTGCTAGTCATAGCTGGTCTTTGCTAGTCATAGCTTGCAGCATCTGCCGGAACAGATGGTATTTATTTGCTCCCCCACCGAGCAAATTAGGCACAAGGCCAATTTTTAATGTGAGGAGTGAAGGGAGGGGGAAGGGAAAAAGGGGACCAGCTCCCGAGAGGTGGGAAATGGGAGCTGGTTAAAGGTCAGGCATGTGGGGTTGCCCCCACATCTGGTCTTTGCTAGTCATAGCTAGTCATAGCTAGTCATAGATTGCAGTATCTGCCGGAGCAGATGGTATTTATTTGCTCCCCCACTGAGCAAATTAGGCACAAGGCCGATTTTTAATGTGAGGAGTGAAGGGGAAATGGGGACCAACTCCCCGGGGAGTAGGGGAGCTGGATAGTGACAATTGGTATGAAGGGTTGCCCCTACATTGACCAAGGTCTTATATGTGGAGTTTCCCCCACATCTGGTCTTTGCTAGTCATAGCTAATCATAGCTTGCAGCATCTGCCGGAACAGATGGTATTTATTTGCTCCCCCACTGAGCAAATTAGGCACAAGGCCATTTTTAATGTGAGGTAAAAACCAGCTCCCCTAAAAGTAGGCAAAAAGGGGGCACTCTGGTTACCAAAAATAATAATTGTCCCAGTATAGAGGGTTTCCCCTCCATTGACTGGTACAAATTATCTTAAGTGCACCATCTGCCGGAACAGATGATGTTTATTTGCTCCCCCACCGAGCAAATTAGGCACAAGGCCGATTTTTAATGTGAGGAGTGAAGGGAGGGGGAAGGGAAAAAGGGAACCAGCTCCCGAGAGGTGGGAAATGGGAGCTGGTTAATGGTTAGGCATGTGGGGTTGCCCCCACATCTGATCTTTGCTAGTCATAGCTAGTCATAGCTTGCAGCATCTGAAGAACAGATGGTATTTATTTGCTCCCCCACTGAGCAAATTAGGCACAAGGCCGTTTTTAATGTGAGGTAAAAACCAGCTCCCCTAAAAGGGGTCACTCTGGTTACCAAAAATAATAATTGTCCCAGTATAGAGGGTTTCCCCTCCATTGACTGCTACAAATTATCTTAAGTGCAGCATCTGAAGAACAGATGGTATTTATTTGCTCCCCCACTGAGCAAATTAGGCACAAGGCCGTTTTTAATGTGAGGTAAAAACCAGCTCCCCTAAAAGGGGTCACTCTGGTTACCAAAAATAATAATTGTCCCAGTATAGAGGGTTGATATTTATTTGCTGCCCACCTCAGCAAAATGTGGCACAAGGCCGGAAAGTGGGAACCCCGCAGGCTCCCCTAAAGGAGGGGCACTCCTGCAATTTTAAAAATTGCCTGAGCAACCCCGTCGGCATTCCCCGGTCAGGGCGCCTCAGGCAGCAAGCAATAAACTTGCCCCACCGGAAAGCCCGGTGGCAAGGCCTGGGAGGGTGGACCTCCTAGGTATTACCCAGGCGATTGTCCCAGTATAGAGGGTTTCCCCTCCATTGACTGGTACAAATTATCTTAAGTGCAGCATCTGAAGAACAGATACTACACTTTGATCTTGACCAAAAGGCCAAGTACTAATAACCATATTGTAATTAGCTGAAACGGAGCCCCATAGTATAGGGTTCTACAGGTGAACAGTTTTAGAAAAGAAACTTTGTTCATGGAATTTGCGTTTAGATCTATGCACTGATAAAGAGTAAGAGGAAATTGTTGACAGTGGTTATAGCCAGGCGAGTGTTTATTGTGAAGGTTTTGCGGGAGGGCTCTGTAGATTGAAGTTCGGTTGAGCACTAGCCATGAAAATAACGATAGAGCATGTATAGACTTGTAATGTCACTTGTCTGGGAAAGAGGTTGCGAGAAGAAAAGGATATCACCTACTAGTATTATTTGGATTATTCGGACTACTGTTCTCCTCTTGAGTGTTATTTTCACAACGTTTCGGTCGATGTAACCTCTGACCTTCTTCAGGTTTATCTTGTCAAACTCGGGAATGTTTCTGTTGAACTTGGGAATTTGGAAGAAATTTCGAGCAGAACCCTTTATTTACTTCACCTGGGTAGCATGCTCTTGTTCCGTCAGCCATTACTAGATAGAGGTCCTAAGTAATTCGAAATATAAAAATTACTAGCCAAACCCATATGATTTTTGGAATATGACCATCGTTCTGTGACAAGTACGTACATCATAAAGATTTTTCTGTGCTTTTTTTTTTTTTTAAATAAGTGTAAATTCTAAACATGCATCAAATTTTAAAGGTATAAATATTCAAATTTTAAAGGTATAAATATTCAAATTTTAAAGGTATAAATATTCAAATTTTAAAGGTATAAATATTCAAATTTTAAAGGTATAAATATTCAAATTTTAAAGGTATAAATATTCAAATTTCTTCAGATGTTTTTTTAAAATAGCCTTCGTTTAAAAAAAGACAGTATATTGTTCTATTAAACTTTTATTGTTTAAATAATTTGACTTTGTTCTTTTTATTAAAAAAAACAAAGGTTGAAAAAATATTTTTCATTCAATAATAAGCTTTGGAAGA
>NC_136502.1:95024469-95176969 GCF_053919585.1 Euprymna scolopes
CATGGTATTGCGTATTTGCACGTAAACATCATTGCTCTTATATTTCTGCTTTCACATACACCTCGCCGCGATGCGTTTAATGGTGGCGTTTATTCTGCGTTTTATACGGTAAGAAATGAGAGTTTCATCAATCTCAACGTAGTGATCTAGACCACCGCATTCATCTTAAGATAAGAATGCCATTCGGTGCACTCTTTCTTATCTTGACAGAGTACAGAAGCGGCTTCGTAATCTAGTGGGACATATCCCCTTTTCGTTCTTGTAGATTCTTTCACACAGAAAAGATGTTGCTAGCTTCTCTCTACTGTATCGTCATTTTCATGGTAGAGTTTCAACCCTTGCGCTCCTTCCCCATGAAAATTTTTCACAGCAAGTATTCGACTGATTACAGCCACAGCAAAAAAAAAACTCCCATCTCTCTATTTATCTCTCAATCTCTCTACCTGTCTCCTTAACCCCCTCTCTCTATATCTATAGCTATCTATCTATCTATCTATCTATCTATCTATCTATCTATCTATCCATCTAACTATCTATCTATCTATGTCTTTACCTAAAACTAAACGGAATATATATATATATATATATATATATATATATATATATATATATATATATATATATATATCATTTACATGATTATGATAAATGACAAAATTCTATATTCTGTCATTTATTCATATTATTTATATATGTTATTTATATATGTGTGTGTAAGAGAGAGAGAGAGAGAGAGAGAGAGAGAGAGAGAGAGTTTGGTTAGCGTCTGTGTGTATGTGTGTGTAGTACATACACACATACACAGACGTTCATACGTATGATTCACATTCGCATATACACGGACGCACGTGGATACACATGTATACATATGTACATATTCTCACGTGTGCATACACATATACACGGCCGTACGTGCGTACATATACGCAGACTTACATACACATATACACGGCCGTACGTGCGTACATATACGCAGACTTACATACACATATACACGGCCGTACGTGCGTACATATACGCAGACTTACATGCACATATACACGAGCGTAAATATGGACACATGAACCTACGACGCATATATACGGACGTACATACGGACACACACACATACAAATATACACGGGCGTAAATACGCACATAAACATATACAAGGACGTACATACGCCCATACACATATACACAGACGTGCATACGCGCACACGCATATACACACGTACGTACATATCCACACATGCACATACACACGTACGTACATATCTACACACATGCACATATACATATTCATAGATGCACACCCCCACTTGCATATACGTATATACATGGACGTACATACGCACACACATGCATATACATGGACGAACAAACGCACATACGCATATACCTCAACGCGCATATGCATACACACACATACACGTACACACGGCTGTACATATGCTCACATTCACATGCACATATACAAGAAACAAGGACATACAAATGTACACAAGTACATACGCATATACATAGACCTACATACACACACACACTTACACATATACACGGGCGTACATTCGCATACATTCATATACACATGTAAACGGGCGTACATATGCACACACGCACATATACATACTCGTTGACATAGATGACACATGTACATATACATATACACAGACGTACATATACATATACGCACACATGCAGATATATCTACCAATCACAAGGGACGTTATGAGTCTGTCTCTGTATTATCGTTATTTTCATGGCAAGTGCTCATCTGAGCTCCAATCTATGGTCCCCCCTCGCCAAACTTTCAGGAAAAACACTCGTCTAACTGAAAACACTGTCAATAATTTCCCACACTCTTTATATGTGCCTAAACCAAAACATAGATTCCATGAACAAAGCTTCTTTCTTAGAACTGCATGCCTTCGAAACTCTCTTCCGTTTGCTTGTTTTCCAGCTGATTACAATTTGGTAGTCTTCAAGTGTAATGTAAACAAATTCTTGATGAACCGTCCCCGTAAGCAATTCAGTTTACCAAATTTTCCACTACTAACGATTACTACCATATTATCCCATTGACTATTATACACTCAATAACCCTTATCCTCGAGTGGCCTCCGAGCCTTGATAAATGGTGCCTCCTATGTAAAAAAAAAAAAACATCGTAGGCATAATATAGATGCATATATTAGTTTGTATCTGAAATCTTCTTAAGATATATACGCATATAAATACACATACTAGTGATTCCAAATTTTTCCGATTCCCATACAATTACGGATTTTGTTTTAAATTAGCAGGCTAGTCGGCATTGCCCGGTCGTAAAATACACTTAAATATGATATTTTGATTGATGCAGATTTCGTATTTATTATTATATTACATTGGAAAAATGACTCGTGTGCCACCACCGAAAATCGAAACTAAAACGTTCAGCTAACGATTTACTTTTTCTTTTGACGTTAATGCCTGAGCTATGAAGACATGTTTGCTGCAAGGCTAAAAATTAAAACATGAACCAATAGCTATTACGTTACGCATGCATATTCGTAATGCTGTCGTTCCATCTTCACTTGCCAAATTCAATTTTTTTCATTTTCATACTTTCGCACCGATTTTCTCCGGCTAAAACCCAAATATAAAGTTTCGTATGGGTTCGAATACCCTATATATTAAGTTTCATGTCTGTTGACCAAAAGCTGACAGAAGTTTGGTAAGCGAAATTTTTTAAACAAATATGTATAGGCATACATAAATATATATAGAAAGGGGCTTGTGTTTACTATAGCCTTTTTAAGCAAATATTACGCAAGTATAAATCATGTAGAATATCTGAGTGAATATAATTACACGTAATAGTTAACTAAAGATGATCATTCTATAAGAAAACTGAAAAAACTAATAGGGAATTAATTAAAATGAATGTTGAAAAGAATATGCAAATTAGCTAGATCGTTTGCAGATGAATGTAAGTCCATGACCCATATATAACAAAGTTGTGTTTTCTTTTTGACTAAATAGAAAAAAGGTTTTTAATATGAATATCAATATACAAAAAAAAAAAAAACCTCAAATTTATAGGAGTATAGATTTCTGATTCCGATACAATTACTAAATCCAATTCTTTAAAAATCGCTTAATATTTAGCTTTAAAGTTGATTTTCTTTAGATTACCGTAAAAGAACCTATGTTATATGTTTTCGTGAACGTAACAATACATTCTCGATTCCGATTCCAATTAATCGTCCCGACACTAGTGTTTTAAAAAAAAAAAAAAAAAAAAAAAAAAACAGAACAAAAATGCTCATTACATTATTGTCTGTCCGCGACGGTTTCGGCTTTTCTTTTTAACATATCTGTCCGTTTTATCATGCTTGTTTTTTAAAACGAGTCGTTATTTACACACATAAATTATTGACACCTACAAAAGCTCAAACTATTGGAATCGTTCCTCACTAATATATATATATATATATATATATATATATATATATATATATATATATATATATATATATATATATTAGTGATGGAACGATTCCAAAACTTTTTCCCGATCCCGATACAATTTCTGATTCCGATTCCAATTCTTTTGAAATTGCTAAATATTCAGCTGTAGAGGTTTTTTTTTCTTTAGGTTACTGTAAAAACCGCATGTGATATATTTTCATGAACTTAAAAAATACACTTGTGTTGACGATGCATAACATTTCAACTTTGTTTGCAGATTAAAACCAAAACATATTTACCATTTTATATTCAGTAGCACTAATGGGAAATTAAGTTTTAAATAAAAACAAACAAAATAACAAACAATTACAAGAATCGTTCTTGGCATCGGAAAGTAGTAACAATTTTTCTCGATTCCGATACCGATTCCGACCCCGATACCGATTCTGATACCTTAAAATGTTCCGATTTCCTTGATTCCCGATTTTGATTACTCATCCCAATATTAATGCATACGTACATAGACATAGAGGGGTATACATACAAATAATCACACAGCCATCAGATATGAAATATCCTCACTTATATATAAAAGGCACTTTGTGTTTGTGTGGGTATCTATGTCTATGTATGTGTGTGTATGAGAGAGAATGAACTCTTTTTCTGGGTCAACGGCCAACTAGCACTGTGTATATTTGTGTGTGTGTGTGTATTGGGGTAGAGAGGGCTCCCGTAAGCCGTGGTGAAGGCAACCTTTCTAGGAGAAGCAAATCTCTAATTTAAAAAACGATAAAGCGGAAGACCAGTACCCGCATTAAGCTGGTCTGCAGTTTAATTTGTTGCTAGCTATCTTGCTCTTGCTTGTTGCTGGATCTCAACATTTTGAACCGAGAGAGAGACTTAGCTGTCGTACAAAGCTAAGACTCTGTAACATCATATTTGTATAGATACTACCTCAGACATTTGGAATCATGGATTTTAAATGTCTGAGGGAGTGGCACTCGTCTGACAAGACGTTGCAATCATCGTATGAGAAAGAGAGAGAGAACGAGAGAGAGAGAGAGAGAGAGAGAGAGAGAGAGAGAGAGAGAGAGGTGGGGGTCTCCAAAACGGTTGAGCCGATTTTTTTTTTAAATATCACAAAATTGTACATTTTCTGTCCGGGGGTGTTCTTAGATTTTTTATCGGAATGCCTCTGATAAGTATAAAAAATTGATGATCAAAAAAATCTAATTAAAGAAGGAACGGTCCTATTTTGACCAAAGTTAACATTCTTATACCGCCTAACATCACAAGTGCGTTTGAGAAGTTTTAATCGCCGTACAAGCAGAAGGGTCTGGCGTATATAAAATCAACAGTAGGTTCTTTGATAAGACAAGGGCGCATTCAAAATGAATGTCTCTGTTTGGAGCAAATTTGAACCATTATACTTTTAAACTTTAATTTAAGCCATTATATACAAATAATTTTATAAAATCAACAGTAGATTCTCTACAGTGCCATGTAGCCTACGGTGTATTATGGACTAATTCACTACAAAGAGACATATGAAGCTTCATCACGGTGTCCTACGGTAGGTCATCAATTAGTACCGATTCCAATGACAATAAGAGTATTGGAAGTGCAGAACATTTGTTGATCCTCATTCAATACTGGGCAGCGTTGGGTCTCCCTGCTACGAGGGGTGTTCCAAAAATAATACCTCCTATTTTTTATTCTGTCCGAATGAATCAGAGAGGATTGCAAATTGCATTGTTATGATGATTGAATTCATGCATTCATAACCTGAAAGTTTCATCTCTCTGTTGCAGATATTGACGGTGTGAGACTCTAAGAAAGCAACCCCTGCCGTGGGCATACGTCAGAAGTAGAGATGCATCATTGAATTACTGGCAAACGTGCATTGAGAATATTGTCGACTATGTAGAAAAATATATTCTGGAGCACAAAAGGTTGCTCGTTGTAATGATACCATTTTAGTCTTTGTAGTTCTTCAACTTTTTGAGTTTAAAACAAAAAGGAGGCTTTACTTCTGGAACGATTCTCGTATATATATTAGACATCCCTGTAGGAACTCATCAGGCTAAAATTATTTTCACTAATACCCTTGTGAATGGTACGGCTTCTCCCTCCAACTGTGTGCAAAATAGTAGAGTAGACTGGACTCACGAACCTTGGTTGTACAACTAATCTAGGAGAAGGAAAAGTCTGAGATAACATCAGTCTTTCTATGTTCATCTGGCCATTGCTTCGAGTGGGCCTGGATGTCTTCTTGTCACTGAATTCAAGCAATGCCAGTTTAGGAAAAGAACGGTCAGTTATTAGGCAACTCTCGCTTCATTATTGATTCTAAATGTGGGCATGTATGTAGTAGTAGTAGTAGTAGTAGTAGTAGTACCAAAATTTGTCAGAAAAGTCATGCAGACTTTGAATTAATTGTGATTACACTTAGTAGTTCTACTAAAATGTACCAATGTCGATGACGTTGGTGATGGGACTATGCTAATTAATGTAGCAGTTGTAGGAGGAGTGTTTGTGAGAAAGAATCAATCGATGGTGAGATTACTTTTAAAGACCATTAGTGATGATGATGATGATGATGATGATGATGATGATGATGATGATGATGATGACCACCACCATTGGTCACTACACTAAATACCAATAGAAATGGCTGCCTCTTGTTACAGTCAGGCGCTTGTTAAATAATTCAGTACTTTGTGACTTTGAGTAGAAGTTGCTTCATTGAGAAGCAATTAAGAGTTAAAAAGCACAAATAATAATAATAATAATAATAATATTAATATTAGTTATTATTATTAATAGTAGTAGTAGTAGTAGTATTAGTACATGGTGGTATTTTTATAATAATAACTATTATTATTATTATTATTATTATTATTATTATTATAATGATTAAAATTATTAGTTTATGGCAGTATTTTTATAATTATAATAATAATAATAATGAAATAATAATAATAATAATAATAATAGTTACTATTATTATTATTATTAAAATTATTACTGTTTATGATGATGTTTTAATAATAATAAGCATAATAATAATAATAATAATTATTATTATTATTATGCTTATTATTATTAAAACATCATCATAAACAGTAATAATTTTAATAATAATAATAATAGTAACTATTATTATTATTATTATTATTATTTCATTATTATTATTATTATTATTATTATAATTATAAAAATACTGCCATAAACTAATAATTTTAATCATTATAATAATAATAATAATAATAATAATAATAATAGTTATTATTATAAAAATACCACCATGTACTAATACTACTACTACTACTACTATTAATAATAATAACTAATATTAATATTATTTGTATTATTATTATCATTATTATTATTATTATTATTATTATTATTATTATTGTTGTTGTTGTTGTTTATGGTGATATTTTAATAATAATAATAATAATAATAATAATAATAATAATAATAATAATAATAATAAGCATAATAATAATAATATGAATCGTAATACTGCTACTACGGTTAGCATGTTTAATAATAATAATAACAGTACTACTGCTGTTAATTATTTTTATTATTTTAACGATAATTATAATAATATAACATTACTAATGAAATTTATAATAATAATTATAACAACAATACTAGTAATAATAATTGTAATACTTTTACTACCACCACTACTGCTACTACTAATAATAATAATAATAATAATAATAATAATAATAATAATAATAATAATAATAATGATAATAAAGCCACACAAAATATTCGTGAAGTGTTAAGGAGGATAAAAAGGCCAAGGAGCAGAGCACTAACCAGACCTCTACTGAAAGAGTACAGAGAGTACTGAGACCTTGGAGAGGCTTATTTCCACCCAAGTTCCAGAAAAGATGTGAAGAATACTGTATGTCTAGGGAGACTTATTTCACCCAGACTCCAGGGAACACCACAGGTTATTATCAGTGAGCAATCATTGTGTGAGAACTCCTAGTGAGTTGCTAATAATAAATTTCTATCTCGGATATTAATAAAATTAGATGACAACTTCAGGCGTGTCTGTGTGTGCGTTTTTCTCGCGCTTATGAGAATTGAATTGAGTTTTTTTTATTTTTATTAATTCAATATTTATTGAAATCCAAACTTCAGTAGCGTTAATGTAAAGCCGAATTTAAAACTTTTATTGAAAAATAAATTTAACTTCAACGTACATTTTGGTTTCTTTGCAAACAAGTCAGCCATTTTAATCTCTTGTCTACAGTTGAAAATTAAATTAATAAAGTGTTCTTTTTCGTTATAATAGCCAAAGTCAAGATATCGAATTTCAAGTAAAACCAATGGTATTTACTTGTAAAACCGATGGTATTTACATGTTATTTATGTCGCAGTAATGAACATATCCAAAAATTATGAAAGACAATGAGGTAGAAGATTAATTATTAATGAAGATAGTTTTCAAAGACAATTAGTGAAACAATTTGGGCCTAGGATTTTCAGTTTTCAGAAAATATTTACCTCCCTTTTGTTACGATTGGAACTCTCCACTTTCTTTTTCCGCAAAGTTAAATTTTCGCTACTTGTCTTCCAAAACTATTTTCATTAATAATTAATTTTCTACCTTATCGTTTTTCGTAATTTTTGGATATGTTTATTACTGCGACATGACAATTAAATAGAATACCCTTGGCTTTACTACTCGAAATTCAATATTTCGCATTTCCCAATTTCATTATTATAATGAAGAAGAACCGAATATATTACTTCGAAATTTGAAAGGTATGTGGAAAATTTTTTAATTTGTTGAATAGAAAGTCATTTAAATTGACTTCAAAATTCTTAGCAAATTTTCATTTAATTAAGAGATTGAAAGCTTTCGAATTTTTTACACTCATCTTAGGAAGTATTTTTGTTTCTTCGGCTAAGGATTTTTATTCACCCCCCACCCACCCCTAAATCAGCAGATATAAGAGCATTCCTGTAATGATCTGGTCCCTGTTGATTTTTGCGGTGGGATGTTAGTTCTGTGCAGTTCTAGGAGGTCTGCACTCCCAGGCCTTGCATTCCCTCTTTGATAAAAAGGTTGGTTTAGTGTTAATCACCCGCGGCACTTTTTTATTCATTTTAAGAAGTATTTTTTTTTGTTTTTTATGCATGTAGATTTCAGTTATTTTAGGAGCAACTGGACTCGTGAAAAATAATTTTTTTAAAAACTACCTGGCAGATATACCCGGTGAACCAAGTGCAAAAGAGATTCAAACAATTGCACTTAAAGGGACAGTCAGAATCTTAAAAAGATCTCTCGGTTAGAATCCCTGAGTTAGCTAAGGAAATGTTTGGCATCCGGTGGGATGCTTCATCTCTTCTGCTTGAACAAACTAATAAAATTAAAAAAGAAAAGCAGAGGATTGCGTCGGCAGTATGATGCCTTTTTAAGTGGTAGACTGATCCAATCATTTTACCAGCAACATCGGCAACGGATCCGATGCGTGTCTTTCATTTCAAATCAGGAGTTGAATGTCTGACCCAAAAGCTTGTCAACGTAGAGTGCTTCCTATAGACGAGAGCGTTTTTTTTTTGGGGGGGGGGTCACATTATTTTATTAGAAGAGATTACAAACTATATGTATGCCTTAAAAAAAATTAGTTTTAGTTTTGGTGCTTCTCCAGATTCAAAACGAAATTCGAAAACCGTAAAAATGAAATTTCCATTAAAAACCAATGTTATCTGCTTAATTTTTATGTCAATTTCAACTGAAAAAAATTTTATCTGTTGCCATGTCGCAATTAATAACATGGTACTGCATTATCAAATAAAACATGTACTTTCACGATTTCACTATTCATTCAACCGCCATTATATTAGAGGGAACTGTAGCAAGACAGACTGCAGTTATCTCTTCTTGTTTATTTTGTTTATTACTTAAGCATAACTTAAAATTTCGTTCGAAAAATATTTAAATTAATAATTAATTTTGTACTCTATCATTTTTCGTAAATTTTGGATATTTTACTGATGTCGACATAACAATTAAGTAGATACCGTTGGTTTTAATTGAAATTCAATATTTCGATTTTCGATTTTGGTTCTTATTCCGTAGCACTTTAGATTTGTAATAATTCGGTTCTGTCAATTGGTACGACTGACCGAGACACCATCACAACCACAACTGGAAGGGAAAAGAGAGTACTGAAATATTGAGAAGACTCAGATTTCAGGTAAAAGCTACTGGCAATTATCAGTGAGAATTACTGGTAATGAATGATGTGAGAACTCCACGTGGGTAATATTATCACCAATATTTTCATTATACTAGCAGGGCCCGTGGAAATTTCCACAGTTGTATCTTTCATCTGTTGCATATTGCTTCCATGCATTCTATGGACGTCCGATTGAGTTGGGGCGATAAGAGTTGATTTGATTAATCATCGTGCACATTTGTTTTGTATAAGTTTAAGTAAAATTACTTTGTTCTGATGGCTTTCTTGTGCTCGTAAATTCTCTTCTCTAGGCTGCACTGGGTTTTCCCAATGTAGATCCTACCACGAGTCAGAAAATAAATTTTCATATATATAATGAATGAAATATATTTTTTTTTCATAGATATATATATATATATATATATATATATATATATATATATATATATATATATATATATATATATATATCATTCAGTAGATTGTACTGTACATACATACATACATACATACATATACCATATAAAATATAACATGATTATTTTATTAAATTATATATATGTGTAAACACACATATATATAATTTAATAAAATAATCATGTTTGTGTGTATAGTCACCCACAAACAGACGGTTTCGCTGTATTATAACAGGCGCTGAATGTAGAAGGACATCAAGAATTGCAAAAATCTAATGTCGTCATCTCCCCTGACCAGGATATACATGCGACTTGGGATCACTTGTGAATCAAATATTCCCCCGACATTTCCTACTTTGAAGGAAGCTGGTTCAACCCGCCTATATATATATATATATATATATATATATATATATATATATATATATATATATATATATATATATATATATATATATTAAAAACGATATATATGTGTGTGTGTATATATATATATATCGTAAATGAATTTCCTCTCCCTTACACCTGTACAATGTTCCTAATTTTCCTTTTCTTTTACCTATAAGTTGCCATCGAATGTTTTTTTTTTTTTTTTTTTTTTTTTTTTTTTGCTAGACATTTCATCTAGTTCTCGGATATTTTTAAGCCCTGCTGAATTTTGCAGTAGATCTCCTGGGGGTTATAATACGCCTCAACAATTTTTAGGGTGCAGTTGTTCGATTCTTCCATTACGTGCCTCCTTCCCCTACGCGCACCGTCACAGTAACTTCACCCACAACTCTGTAAAACTCATGACAACAATTGTGTCTCATTCCACAGTTATAAACATTCATCACAATAATTACCCGACGCCGATGCTCTTTGATCGCGGTGTTTTACGGCCACTGATACCCTCATTAATGGCCGGCGTCATATTGCACATAATTCGAGCATGTGTGTGTGTGTGTGTGTGTGTGTGTGTGTGTGTGTGTGTGTGTGTGTGTTTTGTTTTGTTTTTTCTCTCACCAAACAACCTGCAAAGGTAATTTAATGTCAAGGAAAGGCAAAAGAAACGAAATAATAATAATAATAATAATAATAATAATAATAATAATACTAATAATACTACTACTACTACTACTACTACTAATAATAATAATAATAATAATAATAATAATAATAGTAGTAGTTCTACGCCCCCATCACGCACCCCCCCCTCAACTGTCTCATCACTGTTTCCCCCTTCCCCTTAAAAAAGTGTGATCTCAAAGAGCAGAGAAGGGTCACGGAGGATGGAAAGACAGGGGAGAGAGCGCTAACCAGGCCTCCGCTGGACAAGCGCGAAGAGAAGTGGGACCTTGGGGAGCTTAGTGCCACTCAAATTCCAGTATAGACCAATGGCCGCTGCCAGCGAGAACTCAATGGTAAGTGGCTGTTGCGATGACGCAAACTTATTTGCAAATGCTACCAAAGGAGGTGGAGAGAGCTGGGTGTCTGGGGAGAGTTGTCACTCAGCTTCCAGAAAACACCACAGGTTTCCAATCAGATCTTTGATGACGTGTGAAAGCTCCATGTGAACCAATAATAACTAGCGAGACCTGTGCAAATTCCACAGGGGACTCATTCATATGTAATATATTGATGTTGGCATTCTGTAGATATTCAGCGTAAATAGAGACGTCCTGATATAATTGTAGATATTTTGTTAAAACTGCAAAAGTATTTATCTAAGCTAGCACGAACGCCTGGCAAAGCCGGTCGTAAAGTACGATTAAATATGATATTTTAATTCTTGCAGATTTCGTCTATATTATTATAGAGTTAATGTTATATCGATTTTTATATATTATAAAGTTGCGATTTCCAAAATAAAAAAAATATATTCATATGACGTGGTTGCATTAGCTTGAATCAAAACCGAAATAAAAACTTATAAAAAAAAAAGATATATATATATATAACTTGAGTTACTTCAGCCATAATCGAAACCGAAACCAAAACTTATGAAGAATTCTTGATAAAATTATTTATTAAAAAAATACATAACTTAAGTGCCATCAGCTATAATCGAAACCGAAACCAAAACTTATGAAGAATTCTTAGTGAAATTATTTATGACAAGAAATGGAAGTGCATAACGATTAAACAACCGGTGTGTAAGCGTGACACAGAAAACAACACTCATGCTATCGTATTAATATGTAGATAATAATATTTTTTTTCTCGTCACCATAAACTGATGCTACACCAATAAAACGAATGGTCAAGGAGTATGGAAAGACCGAAGAGAAAAAGCACTAACCAGACCTCCACTGGATGAGTACAAGGAGAACTGGAACCTTTGGGAAGCGTATTGCCACCCATATTGAGAAAATAATGGCAGACAACTGTTGCGATAACGCAAATTAATTTGCAAAGGTTGTCGACAGAGGTGGAGAGTACTGGAAATCTAGGAAGACTTGTTGTCACTCAGACTCCAGCGAAGACCAACGGCTGTTTTCAAAGAGATTTCTTTGATGATGGCCTATGCAAAAGCGCCTAACGAGTAATAATAATGATAATAATAATTTTGAGAAGTGGGGCAAATGCACAGCCAAAGAGCTCAAAGGAATATGAGAGATAAAGAATGCGAAGCTAACACCAATGATATGATAGTGGGAAAGCTTTGAAAAAAGAGTGGGAGAAATTGGAATCAGAAATCGGAATAAAAAAAATGGCTGAGGAGATACAATGGATAACAATAGTGAAAACGACTGAAATATTAAGGAGAGCCCTTAGTGTGGAGACTAATACACATGAACCACAGGCGCCAGTCAGACATACAGAAACTACTACAGGAGTAAAACACAAAGAAACGCAACATGGAATCAAGTAAACTGAAACTGTATAAATGTAAGTTACCCACCCATCCCCAAAAAAAGTAATAGCATCAACTGATACAACTCCAAATACTCAACGAGGGTCAAAGAGGATGGAAATACCGAGGAGAGAAAGCACTAACCAGACATCCACTGGATGAGTGTAAAGAGGTCTGGAACTATGGGAAGGCTTATTTATTAATATTAAAAAGTCTGGAGATCCATTGTTCAAATGCAAAGATGGCGAAGAACCATTAAGGGAAGACATGCTAAAATGGATCCGAAGACAATCAAGAATTGTCATGCAGTTACTTTAGAATAGGGAGTTACTTTCAGATTACCCTGTAATAGCAAGAATAGCATTCTTTGAAACTCCGCGGAATAAGGACTTTGTAAATTGTTTTTTTAGAGTATTCAGTCGAACAATAAATTTTATTGTAAATTTCAACTTACAGTTTTAATTTCTTTTTTCTCGCTGTTTGTTTGTAAATAAGCGGTTTGAGCAAGATAAAAGTGGTGGACGAATGTTTGTTTAAAATAAACATTTGGCGAGATTATTTGCGGGCACTGATCCCGTGGGTCAATCGATAGAACTGCTTACTATCAACGCAATGGTTCTAGGTTCAATCCTAGGCTTGGGAGAGGTGCTAGTCTAGCGGCACTGATGAGTTGTGATAGAATGAAACAGGACTGTATGTCGATGACTACAAATATATATATATATATAGGAATAATGACAATAATAGAAATGGAATTTTCAATTATGTTACGTTTATTTCCCAACATAATGTATCGTAGAAGATGGTAGGTGTTGATGTCCCCAATTTTCGAGAATAGTATCTCTTCTTCAGAAGATGAAAGAAAAAAGAAATGTATACAGCTGTTTTGTGAGGCTGTCCTTTGTCTGTTTTATTTTTTATTTATTTCTTTATTTCCAGAAGTCAGTGTCGCGGTCTGCTTGTCAAATCAATTTCCAGGTTATAAATTGCGATGAATATTATGTTTTGTTAGGAATTATTGTAATTTTTTTTTTAAATGTATATAAATTTTTGTATGTTACACTTTAAGTGTGACACAAAAAAATGAATCCTGTATATACATTAAAAAAGCCACTTGTTCTTATACTGTTGCTCTATCTTGATTATTGAGCTTTTTCATCTGGTTAGGATTGTCATATAAATATTAATACTAATATTTATGTACTTTAAATTTACAAATCTATTTAATTTTTAAACTA
This sequence comes from Euprymna scolopes, assembly GCF_053919585.1. Taxonomy (NCBI): domain Eukaryota; kingdom Metazoa; phylum Mollusca; class Cephalopoda; order Sepiida; family Sepiolidae; genus Euprymna; species Euprymna scolopes. The sequence continues at coordinate 95,038,610 of NC_136502.1, forward strand.
AAATTATAAATTTTCTTCTTGTATATATATATATATAAGCTGGAACAAAAGATTTTCCATAGTTGTGTGATAAAATTCTACAAAATTATTAATTTTTCTTTCTTTTTTTTTTTTTTTTTTCGTTCCAGGAATTGGATTTTTACAACAAAAAATTATTACAAGCTGGAAGGAGTCGTCTCCCCTTGTGTGATTCTCCAGTTCTCCTGTTAAATGTAAACTTTAATCGGCTGCCTAAAATAAGAGAAAGATTAAAAATTTACATAAAAAGAGACACATCAGCTTGAAAACTCAAACCCAGAAAAAAAATTTTATTGTATTTTCCTTTCTGGTGAAAAAACTTTTTCACACAAACACTGCCAGCTTCATTTTACTCGTAAAGAAAATTCTTGCTTTTTTTTTTTTGTTGTTTGTTTTATTTTTTCGATTGGGTCTTTTTTTTTTCTTTATTTTGTTGTTATTTTTTTGTGAATCAAACGATACATGATAACAGATATATTATATAATAACAAAGACTGTTATTATATTTAAGTTAGCAATCTTTTTATTTATTATGGCCGCTATAAATAGATATGATTATGGTGGCTTTCCTCCCCACTGAACAGACTTACTAACTTTAAATACAAAAATGGTGTAATGAAAAGCAAAGGGACAAAACACAGCTTTTTCAGCTTACATTCATTTCGAACATACATGGATATCTATTTATAGTTATCCACTAACAAGAGAGTTCATATTCAAGGGAAGTAACTCTATAAACTGAAGAGTTCTTATTCAAGGGAGATAATCTCTATTACACATGGCATTTAGGAAATATTTCCATTTGAAAGAGTAATGGATGTCATGTGAAGATTACGTCCAATTCCATTTCATCGGCAGACTCAGCCAGAAGCAGTCAAACAAACAACTTCTTCAGTGTGTATGAGTAGAAACCAAAAGAATCACCAAGAAAATCACCAAATACGTGTTTTTGAATTTAGATTTTGGACTACTCAAAGACTGATAAGAATATATATTCCCAGAAGAAATCGAAAACATTTTAAACTTCTAAAATAAAAATAGAACAAACAAAACCATGGATAAACCTTCCACAGGGAAAGCAATGAAAATCATGGAGACGTCCACAGTGGAGAGGACACTGCACCATGCCAGTGCCGGCAGCATAAGTGTCAGCAACAGCGTTGCAGTAGCAACTGCAGCCAGCATGCACGCAAAGCAGTTCCCCCAGCCCTACGCATGGCAGCCTCATCGGTTTCCACACATGACCGACAAGCCGTGGTGTGGTGACATCTACAGTAACCAGTTCGCCCAACGCTGCTATCTACAGACCCACGGCCTCCTCTCAGCCAATGACAAGTCCTTCCACTGTGCGAGTTACATGAGCCAACTTTCGCAGCGATGCTATCTCCAGACACAAGAGCGACTGCAGACGATCGAAAAGCAGGCTGCCGCGCAGCAGCACATTTACCAAGTTCCGAAACCGGCACCGGCAAATATTTACCTTCCTCATAAAGGCCAGGGGTTAGGTAGTAGTAGCAATAATAACTCTAATAATAATAGCAGTAGTAGTAGTGGTAATAATAACAACCGTAGTAGTAATACTAATACTACTGCAAATAGTAGTAGTAGTAGTAATAGTAGTAGCAGCAGTAATAATAATAATACTAATAATAATAACACCAATGGAAGCACAAGTAACAGTGGTAACCCCAGTACAAGCAGTGGTAATAATGAAAACGGTGGTAATACGCATGATAATAATAATAATAATAATAATAATAATAATACCAACAATGGTAACACCAATGGTAGCACCAATGGTAACAGTTCAGGCAATGGTATGTATCCGAAACAACCATCTATCCACCACATGAGCAATAAAACATTGCCAAGTCAACCACAGGCAACACCGCAAGTAACTGCAACGTCCAAAATCCAACACCACCAGCAGCAGCAGCAGCAGCAGCAACATCAGCAACAGCCACAACAACAACTGCAGCATCATCAGCAACACCATCACCACCACCACCACCATATTCCCCCACCGCCGCCACCACCAATCGAGAAGCCATTCCACTGCGACCTCTGCCCAAAGCAGTTTGCCCGGCGGAATACCCTGCAGATGCACAAGCGCATCCACACTGGGGAGAAGCTGTTCCATTGCTCGTACTGCGATAAGCGGTTTGTGCACCGTGACAAGTTGCAGATCCACGAGCGGACCCATACTGGGGAGAAACCGTTCCGCTGCGGGTTTTGCGCCAAGCTGTTCTCTCGCAAGGACAAGTTGAAGATCCATGAAAGCTCGCACACCGGCATCAAGCCGCACCACTGCAGCTACTGCGACAAGCAATTCGTCCAGAGAGAGAAGCTCAAAATCCATGAGCGGATCCATACTGGCGAGCGGCCGTTCGCCTGCAACCTTTGCTGCAAGCGGTTCGCTCGCGGCGACAAGTTGCAGATCCACCGCCGGACCCACACGGGTGAGCGCCCGTTCCGCTGCGAGTTCTGCCCGAAGAACTTTGTGCAGCGCGACAACCTGACGATCCATCGCCGGACTCATACTGGGGAGAAGCCGTTCGGCTGCGAGATGTGTGCCAAGCGATTCGCTCGAGGCGACAAGTTGCAGATCCATCGCCGGACCCACACGGGGGAACGTCCGTTCGGCTGCGAGTACTGCCCGAAAACTTTCGCCCAGAGAGACAACCTGGTCATACACAGGCGGACCCACACTGGCGAACGTCCGTTCGGGTGCGACATGTGCCCGAAACGGTTCTCCAGAAGCGACAAGCTGCAGCTGCACCGGAGGACGCACACCGGGGAGAAGCTCTTCCGCTGCAGCTATTGCTCGAAGCAGTTCGTGCAGCGGGACAAGCTGACGATTCATGAGAGGACCCATACCGGGGAGAAGCCATTCCACTGCGACATCTGCTCGAGGAAGTTTGCACGCCGCGACCGGCTGCAGATTCACAGGAAGACCCACACGGGCGAGAAGCCCTTCCACTGCGACCTGTGCCCGAAGCAGTTTGCGCAGCGCGACAACCTCAAGATCCACCGACGGATTCACACGGGCGAGAAGCCATTCCACTGTGAGGTCTGCTCGAGGCAGTTCGCGCGCAAGGACAAGCTTCAGATACACAGGAGAACCCACACTGGCGAAAAACCGTCGTACAACTGCGAGATTTGCCAGAAGCAGTTTGAGAAGCGGGACGCACTGCAAAGTCATCGACAACTGACCCATCAGGTCAATAACAACAACAACAACAATAACACCAACAACAATAATATCAACAACACCACCACCAACACCAACACCAACACCAACAACATGATAATTGAAAATGGTGGCAGCACCAGTGGTGTCCCACCTTTGATTGGGGGTGCCGTCCTTCTACCCGTCCCAGCGCCACCAGCATTGCACCTCTGCTGCGATGTCTGCAACAGGCAGTTTGCGACGGTAGAAAAACTGCAGAACCACAAGAAGACGCATAAGCCCGTGCGGAATAACTTTCTGAAGCCGACGTCGTGTAAGAATATTAAGGAGTATACGCCGATGAGCACCCTCTTATGGCAAACTATCTATCCATGATTTAAAATGATTTAAACAATTAATGCATAAAGACATACAGGTATACATGTGTGTACGTATATACTTATGTATGTATATATATATACACACGCACATGTACATATATGAATGATTGGACTATATACCTATTGTTTGTATTTTGAAAGTCTCTTTATGTTTTTCCATTGTTTTCTTTAAATGTGTTGGTTTGTGGATACCATTGAAACTTTACATATAAAGTTCTCAAAAAAGAATCTTTTTTTATATACACAAAATGAATTTGGTTATAAATGTAATGTAATGAACTTACGAAGACATTTTTGGGGTCTATCAGATGAAATATTATTTGATTTATATATACTTTTATATATATATATATATATATATATATATATATATATATATACATGTATACATACATATATATACAAACACATATATATACATATATGTATATATATAAATATATACATATATATATATACATACATGCATATATATACATGTATATACTTATATATGTACATATGTATATACTTATATATGTACATATGTATATACATATATATGTACATATATATCTATATATATATGCATATATATGCATATATATATACACATATATATATACATATATACACACACACATATATGTACATATATACACACACATATATATACACACACACACACACACATATATATATGCATACATATATATATATATATACATGCATGCATATACTCATATATACATACATGTATATATACATACATACATACACACACATATATACATACATTACATACACACACAAACACACACACACACACACACACACACACACACACACATATATATATATATATATATATATATATATATATATATATATATATAGTATGTCGGTCTGTGAAGGACAGAATATTTTTGATAGGATATCTTATGCAGAGCATAACACAAAACTAATTTTATGTTGTTTCGATATTTCGTTTCTACTACGAAAACTTTGTATCATATATATATATATATATATATATATATATATATATATATATATATATATATATATATATATATGTATATATATGTATATATATTAGGTCAGAGTTATTATAATTTAATGTAAATTTCAGAGCAAAAAAATTATATGTATCTCTGTTGAAAAATCCATAGCTAACTTGAACCCAATCCATGTTTTCTTATAAAGACTTCGTCTTGAGAAATAAAAGCCAAGTGAAATTTCACAACACACCTCATGTCAAAAAAGAATTTCCGAGAAACATCAGAATCATTAAAAGCGTTAAGTAAAACCGAAATTCGGACAATACAAGGCAAAGCACTTTAAAAAAAAATAGGAATTAAAAATGTTTAGAAAAGCTTGGATGACCATCAAAAGATTTTTTTTTGTTTTGTTTTTTTAGAAATTCCAATTAAAATTCATTAAAAATTTATTTGAAAATATTTAAATTGAAATACAAACAATCCTATCATATTGATTCATATTAATAAATTTTTCTCTCACTTTTTAATTTTTATCTATAGCAAGTTTATTTTAAATTAAAAAAGAAAATTGCGATATGTTTTAAAAGTTTGAATATTGAATATTGCCCTCGTTTTGCTTTGAAAATTGAGCCTCAGAAGGATTGATCTGAACTATTATAAAAGTATTGTTATATATACATACGTGTGTGTGTGTGTGTGTGTGTGAATTTTTGGCCTATCTGTATAAACTGCTGAATAGTAATAACAAACCGGAAGTTGATAATTTTCATAATACAGCATGACCGAGCAATGTGGAAATATAAAAACAAACACTGTTACGCCCGTATAAAGGGAAATGATAAGGTTAGTGAATTTATTAAAATAATTGTACTGTAAAACTTATAAACTATTTATACAGATAATTCTGGATTATGTATATATGTGCATATATGCATGCACACACACACGCGCGCACGCGCACAGAATAACCGTTCCAAGACAGTAAAAGTTAATTCTCTAATGTAAACAGCTCTGCATTACTTTTTCTGACCTTTTATGAAGATTAAAATCAAGATATAATGAGATTAAATCGTACGTCTAGAATACTTATTTAAACTCTGGTCCAAATCTATTAAATGATTTTGATTCTAGAAAATGTCTAAAATTTAAGGTTTAAGCTGAAGGAGTCTTAAGAAGAAATTGAAATTCAGGAAATCTTGCTTAATTGATGTCTAATGACTATGGATGAAATTCAATGCATTTGAATTTCCAAATGGTAGGTTTTGCCCATGCGTATTATGCTTTCTACAAACCCATTAAACCGAAAGTTTGGAAATATTTATTAATTGTCAAATACCTATAGTTAAAACTTCCCAAAAATTCGTAAGTATAAGAATTTTCATGAAGGGCATCCACACCCCCCTCCTTTCCATTAAACTACATTGAACTGAATACATTACACAAACTTACCTCTAGTAACTGTGTACCAAAATTCATAAGGCATAACACACACACACACACACACACACACACACACACACTGGCTTCCTGTTGTTGAATATATATATATATATATATATATATATATATATATATATATAGCACAAAATTAATCCAATCTCATTATAAATTTATTTCAACCCTATATGGGCATTCTCAAATGAGGAGAGCTAGTCAGGTTCGCATCTGACTTTTAAAATGAGACAATTACAGCGGTTATTTGAATTTATTACAAAAAGGAGAAAAAGAGGGGAAGGAATAATATAGTTTAGAAAAAGAAAGAAAGAAAACCAGTAGGGAAGGAAGGAATTAGGAGATCGAAAAGAGGGGGGGGCAAGTTAGGAAAAACACAGCTCTTACACTTAAGATATCCTACAGAAATTGCTTTATCCTTTTCGGATTAATACTCGAGATATATATACATATACATATATATATATATATATATATATATATATATATATATATATATATATATATATATATATATATATATATAAACTGGAACAATTAGATTGTAACAAAAGCTTTTCAGACCCAAAACTGGATTTGATTTAATTTTTTCTTTTATTTCAGAAGAAGAAGGGTGCTTAACGGCCACTACTCTCTGGTCTTATACGATTACTGCTTTTATACATAAGTACAAATCTTATGTACATGTTTTTTTTTGTTTTTTGTTTTTTTTCTTGTTGTTTTTCAGGGGGAAAAATAACAAAACAAAGCAAAAGTTTATGTAAACATAAAAGCACTCACATAACATTTTTCTCTTCACTTGAAATCGAACTGATTCCATCTGCTCTTTTTTTAGCTTTTAAATATTTGACTTCAACATCTGATAAGCCATAACTTATTCATAACTAATGGAAGAGGGGGGGGGCATGTCATAAAATACGCTAAAATATATTTTAATTCGTGCAGATTTCGTATTCATTATTACAGAGCCAATCATCTATTGAATATTACATTGTACCTAATATATATTAGTGATTTCAAAAGTTTAAAAAAAAAAAATGCCTCGGGTGCCAACAGTTAGATTTGAAACCAAAACATTTAGCGCTCCAGCTGCATTCCCTACCATTTGAGCTATCAATAGACAAATAAAAAGGATTTAAAATTAAACTACTTCCAGCTAAGAATGAAATTTGCGCATGCGCAAAAGTAATAGAAATATTTTGGCAAGTTGAAATGAACATTTTGAATTTCAACTTGCCGATATATTTCTGTACGCATTATTCATCCATCCAAACAAAGATTTTACTCGTTATAAACCATCCTTGGTGTAGGATTACTATTTGCTGTTAATTTCAGTGTCATGTGACCAGTAGTTTAAGAGCTTATCGGTTAAATATTTGACACACACATACATACATCTACTGTTTTGTTTATATAGATTGATGCGGACATATTTTTTTTCTTTTAAAAACAATTATTTTAACTTTTTTTTTTCTTTTCATTCTTCCTTTAACAATGATTTTTTTTTTTTTTTTTTTGCTCTTTTTTCATTCTAAGCAAAGCATATTTCCACTTGGACATGAGAGGTTACTATTTGGGCTCATGTCTACGGGGGACTGTGGAGAGTTGAACAACGAGATGTTTGTTCGCATTACATTTATATTTCTGTCAAAGAAAAAAGGGAGGGAATTCTAAAGTCTAGTAATCTGAGGAAAGAAGATACTAGAGCAAAAGGTTTTCTTATATCTAGGGGCCTCAACAGTGAAGAGGTGAGATCTTGCTGCTTGTCGAGTTAATTGCGAGTATGTACGTTGAGGGTGCTATCAGTTTATCAAAGTAAAGTACTTGTAAAACAGGCATAGGGATGCAACATTGTGATGATGGGACAGGGGTTAGAGCTTAGCCGACAGTATATGGCCTATTAAATTTGAGACTTTTTTTTTTTGGACACTGCCTAAGGATGAGAGACTATTAGTTGAGACCTATTAGATTAAAGACTCTTTTTTGGACCCTATCCAAAAGGGAGAGACTACTGGTAGGTGCACTAGTTCATATGTGGCAACAATACTTCATGCATGGGCGAATTGTGGCTTTGTAGAGATATCAGATGAAAAAAGAACTTTCAACTGCTGATTGTCATGGCCAATAACATTCTTCTCTTTTACTGTATTCGCAGCATTGAAATATCTAAGGAATGGAGTTCACTTAAAGAATAAAAATAAAATTATATGCTGCAATAACATGAAAATCAGGACGTACGTGGATGATCACATTTAATGTTACTGAACAAAATTTCCTTTAACATTTAACAAAATATTGTTTTTGTTTTCAATTTAAAAGTTTATTCTTATTCGCATTAACAAAATTTTTGTATTAAACATTTACTTTGTTCCCGTCCGACTATAAATAATCTCTTTCACCTGCGAAATCAAAAAAAAAAAAAAAAACTATTGTGGATATATCCGAACCATCAGAAAGTTTCATCAGATGTCCTACTGGTTTAGCAGGCCAAGAGCAGGCTCGAAACATGTAGTGCAACATTCATAGACCAAAGCGATTGAGAAGGTCCTGATCACTCCACTCGTCTCCACAATGATTGGTTAGAATACGAATCTATTAAGAAGATCGGCATATTTTAATCGCTTGCAATCTTTGACTGATGCTCCCATATGACCAGAGTTCATCATTGATTCCGCTATTGATCATAGCATAGACATGTCGACACAGGTCGCATTAACAACTTGTTTGCAAAGGAAAATGCTGTCAAGTTGTCAAGCTGTTTGCAGTCCTCACAATCGAGACCATTTGCAGTCCACTTTGTTGAAACGGATCTGCTAAAGAATAGACTAATATTTTTCACCTGCCAAATTAAAAAAAAAAGTCCTTGTGGATGCATCCAGAATATCAGAAAGTTTTATCAGATGTTATACTGGTATGGCAGGGCGAGATCAGGCTTGAACCATGTGGCGCAATATGATGGTTGAGGAAGTCTGCCATGGCGAAACCAATAGCTCCATTTGTGTCCACAGTGATTGTTTAGAATACGAATGTGTCGAGAAGATCAGAATATTTTAATCGCTTATGATCTGCAACTGACGCTCCTACATGACCAGAGTTTGTCAGTGATTCTCTTATTGATCATGGCGTAAACGTGTCGACACAGGTCACAGCCCATATTAACAACTTGTTGTTTGCGAAGAAATATGTTTTCAACCTATTGAGTCGTTTTCAAATTCCTCTATCAAAACTGACTAGTGTAGGGATAAATGGAAAGTTAACAATGTCTTGGACTTGTAGAAATGCAACATTTTGGTCAGAAGTGAAATTAATCATGCAACGCTCTATTTTGAAACGTGAGCAACACAAACGCATGTATATCTAAGGTAATGGCTGAATTCTTAGAAAATGACCTCTGGTCTATAATTGAATGGGGGCATAAATGGATGATCATATTTAATGTTACTGAAGCAAATTTCCTTTAATATTTAACAATATATTGTTTTTGTTTTTAATTTAAAAGTTTATTCTCATTCACATTTACTTTGTTCCCGTCCGATTATAAATAATCATTTTCACCTGCGAAATAAAAAAAAACAAAACATTGTGAATATATCCGAACCATCAGAAAGTTTCATCAGATTTCCTGCTGGCTTAGCAGGCCAAGTGTAGGCTCGAAGCATTCTCTTGAATAATGGTAATAGCAAGGCGCTCCTACAGCCACCCTCAACTCATGATGGTTCCCGGTGTAACGTGTTATTGATATTTTGTTCAAGTAAACTCATTTATTTACCAAATAAAAGATTTCTTCATAATATCTGGTGACTTACAATAAAATGTGACAATTACAGCAAATAAAAGTTACAAAAAGGAAAATTGAAAAAACAAGATGGTGAAAACTTAATTTAAAGAAGTAAGATTTTACTTTTTATAAATTCAAATCTCAACTCAGTCATTTTGTAAAGATCAGACAAAAAAATGACAATTAGAAATTGACTTAGAATATTAATCTACTGTTTGATTTAATAATAAATTTAAGATTTTATTTTAAATAATTATTATTAATTACAAAATAATCAATAAATTTTCTGTGGTCGTGTGGTTCCCTATTTTGTTTTTTTTTTCTATTTTTTTTTTTTAATTTGCCCTGTGACATTGAAACTCTCTCATAAACCTACCCAAATGGCTCATAGGACCCAATTGAAAAAACTATCACTAAATACGTTTATAAATTTATTTTAATATCAACACTTATAAAAATACTTCTCTCCATTTTTTTTTTTATTATTGTTATTTTATTTTTTTATTTTATTTTCCACATTCATTAAAAGAAAAGTTACTTGAAGAACCAGTGATCCCGTTAGTATAGGGACATTAAAACTTTCATTTATTTCAAAGCAGCTGCTTCTAAGTGACCATTCAATAAAAGTCAAAATGATTGCAGATAGAACTGTTTTTATGACAAGTGAGGATATACAAACGAATATTATGTGAATGTTTATTTTTTTTTAAAAAAACTTTTAAAAATGCAAAGCAAATGTCTTCTTTTTTTCTTTTTTTTTGTGAATAATTAAAAACAAAACTCTATTTGAATAAATCCTTTTACCATTTGGTGTTTATAATGCCAGCAGCGATGAAGAAGAAATAAAATGAGGTGCACACACACACACACACACACACACACACACACACACACACACACACACGAATATTTTCTCATTGATTGAAGTAAAGTTTTTGGTTGATTTAAATTTAGGTAAAGAAAAGCCGGTCTTGTTCTCGAATTCAGACCTAAACAGCATTACCTGTGACAACTTTTTTTTTTACACAGGCATAACCACATTATCAAAGCCAAGAGGCCACTAGAGGATAAGGGTTAAAGAGTATACAGTAGAAATTGGACAATATAGTAATCATTAGTAATGAAAATTCGGTAAATTCGTTAACTTATATGTAACGGCTCATCAAGAACTTATTTACGTTAGACTTGAAGACAACCATATTGTAGTCAGCCGGGAAGCAGGAAAACGGAAGACAATTCCACAGGCGTGCAGTTGTAAGAAAGAAGCTTTGTTCATGGAATCTACGTTTAGGTTTAGGCACAGATAAAGAGTGGGGAGGAATTATTGATAGTGTTTTAAGCTAGACGAAGGTTTCTTGTGAAAGTTTGGCGAGGGGGACTTTGGATTTTACTAATAAACATTCGTAAATTATTGAAGTAAAAACTATGAAAATTATCATGCTAATAAAAACTACGAAATAGTAGGGAGGGGCAATGTTTTCTATAACAATGCTGTGTGATTTAGGTCCAGTTCACAAATGTCTACTCATAAGCTGTGCGCAACACAAAGATAATAAAACTTATTCTTGTTCAGAAGATTGTTTTCAGGCTTCACTTTTTGTTCAAACAATAATTCTGAACGGATTTGTCACCGTTGCATGTTGTCTGATCAGCGACCAAATAAGAGATGCACGATTTACTGAAATTAGGTCCACATTCTTAGAAGAGGTTTTCTACCGAAATATGCAGAATTATATTTTTAAAAAAAGTTCCCTACCGAAATATGCAGAACTACATTCTTAAAAGAGGTTTCCTACCAAAATATGCCAAATTATATTTAAAAAAAAAAAAGGTTTCCTACCGAAATATGCAGAACTACAGAGGTTATAATTGATCTCTTGGCTATTAGGAGATAGGCACAGCTTCTATGCTAAGTAGAAATCCATACCTTTTTTTTTTAATACTGAAATAAATATCGAATCATTAACAGTGGGGTATAGGTTCGTTTCAGTTGTTTGACTTTGCTATTTAATTAATTACCTACGTGCAGATGTTTTTTAGCAAAGTAAATTTCATATATATATATATATATATATATATATATATATATATATATATATATATATATATATATATATCCAAGATGGCGTAATGGTAAAATATAAAGGTAACTGCAGCTTCTCTTCCAAATTTTCGGATTCTCACCATGTCGTATCACATTTTAATTCCTTTTTGGAGGATTGATTGTTGCTATTTCTTCTGATGAGTTAAGGGCATAATAGATTCACTAATTGATATAATTATTAATGATTGATTTTGCGCTACGAAACAGACACTGTCAAGGACTGTAAGGATCAATTGATGTAAAGGAATAAAATATAAAAATTGTCAACATCATGTATTTTGGAATATAATATTTTGTCATTTATTCCATATATATATATATATATATATATATATATATATATGGAATAAATGACAAAATATATATATATATATATATATATGGAATAAATGACAAAATATTATATATATATATATATATATATATATATATATATATATATATATATATATGGAATAAATGACAAAATATTATATATATATATATATATATATATATATATATATATATATATATATATATATATATATATGAACAAATTTTTAGTATTGGAATTGATTATTCTTCTTATGATATTTTGGACTACTGTTCCATCTTAGGTGTTAGTTTCGCAATGTTTCCATTGATGAAACCTCCGATCTTCTTCGGGTGTATCTTGTCGAACTCGGGAATCATTTTATCAAATTCTGGGATCTTTCTATTGAACTCAGGAATCTATACGTAATTTCAAACAGAACCCTTTATTTAATCCACGAGAGTAGTATGCTCTTGTTCTGTCAGCCACGACTGGGTAGAAGTTTTAAGTAATTCACAATTGTAATGTAATTTGGAGTGTCGCCCGTACTAAGGATTGAACCTTCAACCTCCAAAAGAGTGTAACTTTTACAACTGAATTTTACAGAGTACTTTATCCACTACACACTAAATAATATGAATTGACAATTTCTGTCTACATATTTTGACTTTGATCTCTAATTTTTTTCGTTCTCTTGCTGCTGGCAAGAACTGGCTGATGTAACTATCATAGTCACTTTTGACATTCGTGTCCCTACTCCCAATTTTGAAAAGTTTTTTTATAGAATGCACATTCATTCTTGAACTAACAATCATAAAATTCATATCCTAGAATCATTACTAATTAGAGCACAACAAAAAACAAAAAAAAAAAACAAATATTAATAAAATAAATTTCAATAACGGCGATAACATTCTTAAATGCTTTTACAAGTGACATGAAATGATTAATATGTTTAATAACATGTGATTTATTGAGGAGAAAAAAAAACACTTTTATAAAATCCTAAAATTAGTCCTGCTAATTATCCCTGACGATGGATCTGAACGGATCTTAAAGTATTTGGGTCAAAAATGACTATGGCAGTTACATCAGCGAGTTCTATTTTATATATATATATATATATATATATATATATATATATATATATATATATATATATATATATATATATTTGTTTACAGAAAGTTTTTAGATGATACAGGTCATTGATACCGTCGGTTTCAGGATCGTTTTAAATACTGATATCTGACGAGAGCTTGATATGGGTATCAAAAACGTTGCTAATTGTCGGGTTTGAAACCGACGGTACCAATGACTTGTCTCATCTAAAAACTTTCTGTAAACAAAAACAATATATATATTTACTCTTACTCTATATATACGCTCTTATTTTCGGATTTTCCTTATAATTGAACACTCTGCTGGATTTCTTTTTCAAAAAAAAAAATAATAATTATATATATATATATATATATATATATATATATATTTGAAAAGGATTAAAGGAGTATTGTAAGATTTTTTAAGTGCGCGAAGCTCAACAGATATGATGGAGTTTAAATATAATAATAGCATTAAAGACAAGACAAAGTAATATATTGGTATACATAGATTTATTATAGTTTTGTCTTATCTATAATGCTATATATATATATTTCCTTATAATATATATCAATCTTTGAGAAGCTCAATGTAATTACAGAGCAAAATAATGAATGAATGACAAATGTCTATATTCCAAAGTTCATGATGTTGTCCATCTTACAATTTGTTTCTTTAATTCAGTTGACATTTACAAATCTTGACAGTATCTGTTTCGTAGCACAAAATCAATCACTTAATTATTATATCAATCAGTGAATATATTTTACCCTTAACTCACCAGAAGAAATAGCAACAATCAATGCATCAAAAGGAGATAAAAAGTACGTTTTGACATGATTAAAAATCCGAAAATTGGAAGAGAAGTTGTAAATACCTTATAATATGTTTACATTACGCCATTTTGATTGATATAATAATTAAGTGATTGATTTTGTGCAACGAAACAGATACTGTCAAGAATTGTAAATGTCAAATGAATTAAAGGAATAAATTGTAAGTCGGTCATGAACTTTGGAATATAGATTTTAGCCATTCATTCATTATATATATATATATATATATATATATATATATATATATATATATATATATATATATATAGAGAGAGAGAGAGAGAGAGAGAAAATAAAAAGGAACAAACCGTATTATGTGTTCATCAACGTTTCGTCTTTATTTCGAGACTTCCTCTGGATGAAATAAAGACGAAACGTTGATGAACACATAATACGGTTTGTTCCTTTTTATTTTCTCTATTTTGTCGGAATACTATTTCCATTATTTTCATCATATATATATATATATATATATATATATATATATATATATATATATATATATATATATATATTAACTGTAATGTGGAGTCTAAATCTAACCATATAGACATTTGGCAAGTCTGTTTTTTTTTAAACGAAATCAGTTTACATAAACTTGTTAAATTCGCCGAAAAGTTTTTTAAAAAGAAAACAAAATGAGTTAATTTTCATATGTTGAATAAAATGCATAGAAGCAACACAAACAGCCTATTATATATTGTAATGAATTTGAGCCTCACTATGAGCATATCGAAATTGGGAAAGTCCGTTCTTTAAACTGTATAAATAAAAACAAAAATATTAAATGCATGAACTTGTACATTTTGCGAAAGAAAAAAAAATTTTAATAAAAAAATTGAATCTAAATTAAATAAATGTAAAGAAAATGGAGAAAATGTAAGAATTTTCATATGTTCAATATTAATGGGCGTGAGCCTTTGTATGACCATGTAGACGTTGGACGAGTCTGTTACTGTTTAAACTGTAAATAATGATTACATAAAATTGTAAAATTCACAAAACCAATGACAATTTGAAAAGTATAATGATCTATTATTGTGTATTTCCACCTTGAAGCCACGGCGGTCATTTTGGGAGGGGCAAGTCTTTCATGCTGTGTGCCCATCGCAGTCAGTCCATTTTGTGTCATTGTAAAATTTATCTTCTGTAAAAAAAAAAAAAAAGAAAAAAAAAAAAAAAAATTTGACCGCCAAGACCTTGGGCAAGTCTTTCAGGCCATATGTGCCCCCCCCCCACCGCCGTTGTTGTCAGTCCAATTTATTTTATTTATTTATTTTTTTTTTTTTTGTGAATGTAAAAAAAAAAAAAAAATCTGTACCTTTTGTGGTATGTCATTTTTGTATATATTTGCAGTTTTGTACATCTATACGCATCCACTCTCACACACGGCTCTTTGATACGACAGGGTCGTAGAAGTAAAGTAATATTTTCTTTTAAATTAAGCGGCACAAATGGACCCTAATAGTTGATAGTTAGTTTGCACCTATTAACTTCACTACAATTTGTCAGTTCAAGAGATCTAAATTTACTTTCGATTTTCGAAAGCTCATGATACTCAAAATAAGTCAGCCATTGTAATCTTCCTTTTTTTTTTTTCATAGATTTAAAAAAAAAAAGTGGCCGACGTGTGTTTACTTTGTGACATTTCGAAAGTAATTTTGAAATCCCGACATTATACGAACAAAGGTTTAGAAGGGTAAATATCAAGCATTACTGTTCTTTTGTGCTGCTGAACTGAAGTAAAAAAATTAATTCTCTCGCGCGCCCCTGTCATAAAAAAGAGCTTTCCACCAGCACATATACGTGCACACATATGTGCGCGCGTGCCAGCGCGTGCGCGCACACACACACACACACACACACACACACACACAATCTTTTCCAAGTACATAATATATACATATATATGCAAATACATAAATTGAGTGTCGTAGCGGATGTGATAAAGGCAGTGGTTCTTTTAGCCAGCAGATGAGATAAATCGGCTGAAGAGAGCTTGATATGGAGATGATAGATCTAAAACGGTTCCCTATTATCAGGTTTGATACCGACGGTACCGATGATTTATCTCATCTATTCTGAAAATAAAATTATAAATATTACGCTCTTATTTTAAATTTTTTTCTTATCATAGAACACTCTGCTGGAATTCTTTTTTCCAAAATATAACCAAGTATATATATATATATGGAAATGTATAAAACAAAAAAAAAAAGAATACGAAAAGTATAAAAGCTTATAACTTTTTTTAATTCGTTTTCAATTGGTGACGTGCAGAAATACAAAATAATATTATGAAAAAAATTTTAAAAAACTTTATATATATATATACACACACACACACGCAATCATATATATATTATATATATGATTGCGTGTGTGTGTGTGTGTGTCACCAAAGCTGAGGGTGTCAATGCTCCCAATCTCACCCCCATCCAAGTGGTTAACCTCTCATTGAGGCGGGGGGGGGGGGGGGTAAGCAGTGGTTCCTTGAAAGATGGAAAAACTGGGTCCTTCTGGACCTGGGCACGCTGCTACCCTCAAAACCGTCTGACCAGCTCCATTGACACACACACACTATATATATATATATATATATATATATATATATATATATATATTGAAGAGAGAGTTTATTTCCTGAAATTTGAGGATCAATACCGCTGGACTATTGAACATTAAAGAAATATACTAAATACTGCCTTAATTTTTATTTATATATATATGTATGTATAGTAATCCACAGACATATTTTTCTTGCATCACAGCTATCAATAAATATAATGAGTTTATTTAAATACAGGCTCACAAGTAAGCATATATGTACATACATAAACATATACACACATACATAAATATATCTATCAAGCGTTTTTACACTATGTATTATACACAAAGGAACATATATATATAAACACATACACACACATACATACATATATATATATATATATATATATA
This sequence comes from Euprymna scolopes, assembly GCF_053919585.1. NCBI lineage: Eukaryota > Metazoa > Mollusca > Cephalopoda > Sepiida > Sepiolidae > Euprymna > Euprymna scolopes. The sequence continues at coordinate 95,055,711 of NC_136502.1, forward strand.
TATATATATATATATATATATATATATATATATACACAAACTTGTTATTCGGTGTCAATTGTCATTGTTCTGCAACATAGTGATAGGTACCAGTTTTCCGTTCCTTCATAAATCTTTGAGGCTGTATTGTTTGAATTTAGGGTTGAAATTCTTTTTTTTTTTTTTTTTCAAAGTTTTTTGTGACCATTTTTTAACCATTTGGAGATTCCTTTATCTCACACACACACACACACACACGCGCGCGCATATGGCTGAATGGTCACGTCCCTTCTTTTAAAGAATCCAATCGTAAAAACCTTTTCTTTTTAGGATTGGATTCTTAAAAAGAATAGAATTTCGTCGTCTGACGCGGTCTTTAATTATTTATACATAAATGACCAAAACAGTGTCATGATCGTGTAGTGACATTAAAAATGTTAATTTGAATATAAATAAAAGTACACACACACACTGATTATATATATATATATATATATATATATATATATATATATATATATATATATATATATTTTTTTTTTTTTTTTTTTTTTTTTTTTTTTTCCAGAATAATGAAATGCAATAAATCTACTGGGATGCAAATCCAGTGATTATCGGTCTTACTAAATATTATTGGGTGTAATATTTTATATAAGACAATCCCAGCTATGTTTTGCATATAATAATAAACTTGTAGATTTGAAATTTAACCTTTTGAAATCATAAAATTTAAATTCCTAGAGTCGACATTATTAAATACCAGTGGCAAGTGAAGTGTTCGTACAAGACAACTGGAAACAAATCACCGAAGTTAAGCAACGTTGAGCCTACTTAGTACCAGATGAGTGATATATATATATATATATATATATATATATATATAGATAGATAGATAGATAGATAGATAGATAGATAGACATCTGTAAGGTCTGACGAGGCTGTTGGATCCTAAACATGGTCCAACATCTGAAACATATGTAACCAAACAGATCAAACGGTAATAAAATATAAAACACATATTTGCTCTGCAATAGTATTGGGCACTCTCTTCAGGTTTTTACTAATTACCAGTTTTACCATATATATACATACATACATATATATATATACATATATATATATACATATATATACATATATATATATACATATATATACATATATATATATATATACATATATATATATATATATATATATATATATATATATATATATATATATATATATATATAAGCAGCAGATCAAAGTTATATCAATATAATTTTCAGAGCAAAAAAAACTTACAGGATGAACAACATTGATCATTAAATCACAATATGACATAACTTTGATCTCTCATTTCATTTATAGCAAATCTATTGCAAAGTTTGAAATAACTATTTAAAGGTTTGAATGCTGACCTTCATTTTGCTATGGAATTCGGTTCTTATAACAATCGATCTGAACTGTATTATAAGTTCTTTTATATATAAAAAAGTTAAAATGGATATATGTGGAAGACCTAAAACGTTGAGTTTTTGGTATTTAGAAATTCTTTGGGAAAGAAATCTTTAAAAACTCTACAAGACGTCTATCCTTTATTAAGCCAAAATTCTCTCTCATATATATATATATATATATATATGCATATGCCGATAGGTACATATATATGTCCATATATACATATACGCAGATATATATATATATATATATATATATATATATATATATATATATATATATAAACATAATTACACATATTTGCACACACACACATATATATGCTGACTGCTATATATATATATATATATATATATATATATATATATATATATATATATATATATGCATACATATATATATATGCAGATATAGAGATAGATAGATAGATATACAGAAATGTACATATATGTATACACACACAAACACATATATAGAGATAGATAGATAGATAGATAGATAGATATCCAGAGATATACATATATATATATATATATATATATATATATATATATATATATATATATATATATATATATATATATATATATACATATATATATATATATATATATATATATATATATATGCATGTTTCTTAAGCCCAAGTGGTTAGAAAAAGAAAATCACCAGACAGCATATTTAAGTGTTGTTTGTCTTTGACTCAGACAAAAATTTTCTTTTTTCCGATATTTTCAGATTTATCAAAATAATATTTTAATGATTTTATTGTTGTGTTTTTCTTCTTTTATTTTTTAACATGAAAAAAAAAACTTTGTAAAATCTATTTTAGCAAAAAGAAACAAAAAATGATTTTTACAAAAAAAAAATAAATAAATATATATATATATATATATATATATATATATATATATATATATATATATATATATATATATATATATATCTGTTTGAATGTTCGGCCTCATTTATTCCATTTTTATTTTTTTGTTCATCATCCGCTTGTAAAAAAAAAAAAAGAAAATCTAAAATGCTGTTTTCTCTACCTCTTCCTTCTTTCTCTGCTAAAATTAAAATTGTTGATTTAAAAAATTCGATATAAAGAAATAAAATTTTGCTTTTTTGTAAAAAAAAAAAATATATATTGTTTTGTTGTTATTTAATAGACAGCTTATTTGGGAAGGCATAAAGCTCATGAATATCACGATATCAGACAATACAGAACTCGAAAATATCACAGTGATACATGTTCATTCACACAACTCTGAGGCAGCACGTTTTTTTTTTCTTCTTTTTTAATTTTCTTATCACTTTGTTCAAGCTGGGGATGGAGCATCCTACCGGATACCAAACATTCACTCGCTAACTCAGATATTCCAACCGAGAGATCTTTTTAAGATTTTGGCCGTCCCTTTAAGTGCAATTGTTTGAATCTCTTGAATTTGTCTTATTACAGTTTCCCCCTAATATAATGGCGGATGAATGAATAGTGAAATCGTGAAAGTACATGTTTTATTTGATAATACAGTACTATGTTATTAATTGCGACATGGCAGCAGATAAAATTGCTTTCAGTTGAAATTGACTTAAAAATTAAGCAGATAACATTGGTTTTAAATAGAAATTCAATTTTACCGTTTTCGAATTTTATTCTGAATCCGGAGAAGCACCAAAACTAAAACTACATTTTTCAAGGCATACATGTTGTTTGTAATCTCTTCTAATAAAATAATGTGCACAAAAAAAAAAACGGCTCTCGTCTTGAGGAAGCATTCTGCTGTGACAAGCTTTTGGGTCAAACCTTCAACTCCTGATTTTAAATGAAAGACACGCATCTGATCCGTTGCCAATGTTGCTGGTAAAATGATTAGATCAGTCTACCACTTAAAAAAAGAGATCATACTGGCGACGCAATCCTCTGCTTTTTTTTTTTTAAATTTTCTCATCAGTTTGTTCAATGCGAAAGGAGATCTTCGGTACATCTCTGAGCAAACGCCGGTGTGATTATGCAGTGGGTTTAATGCGAATGTATATCATCACAGGTTTGGTTTGTTCAGGCGCAGCACAGGGTGGTATTGAAGGATTACGGTGAAATAATCTGAAGTATTATGATGAAATAATCTGTAAGCAACTCCAATTCCCTCTCCACACACACACACACACACTGTGATCAAAGGCCTAAGGTTTTCTGATATTCTTATGGTTTAATGGGTCATGTTCCACTCTACATCGTCTTGTGTAACCACTTGCTTCAAAGTTTTCCTTGGCCGACCAACCTTTCTGCAATTTATGGCATCCATGCTTTTATGAAGGTTTATCCAAAAGTGCAAGAGAGTTATATGCTCAGTCCGTTAAATCCAAAGTAGCTGATCAGCGGCTTGGTCCCACCAGTTTTGGCAAATAACAAATAGGATCCTGAACAGAAGTGTGCATTCTATCCCAACCATTATCAATGGACCAGAGGTCATCTCGTCAGCATCAGACAAGACCAAACTATTTGCCAAGAACTTTGCAGCAAATTCTACCCTATGCGACGAAGGCCATCAACTCCCCATATTTCCTCCTATAACAGACAACACGCTATGCAACATACAAATATCTGTGTGTGAGGTTGCCAAGCTAATCAAGAACCTTGATTCCAGTAAAGCAACTGGCCCTGACGGCATCCCAATTATAGTGTTAAAAAAGCTTCAACCAGAACTTGCTCCCATACTTACAAAACTGTTTAAGCGTTGCCTTAAGGAGAAGTGCTTTCCAACACCCTGGAAAACCTCATCAGTATGCTCTGTATTTAAGAATTCAGGTGATAAGTCATCTCCCTTTCAGTACAGACCAATAAGTCTCCTGTGTGTCATGAGTAAGTTGCTGGAATCCATATTAAATAGAGAAGTAGTCAACCACCTCAGCAGAAACAACTTTCTTAGTGACGCGCAATATGGTTTCCGTTCTGCCAGATCTACAGCAGATGTGCTAACGGTTATATCTCATAGGATTAGCAAATCTCTTGACAAAGGCTTCCTTTCTAGGGCAATTGCTCTTGACATATCAAAGGCCTTTGACAAGGTATGGCTTAAGGGTCTACTTCACAAGATTTCCAATTACAGTATAACTGGAAATGTTTTCTCAATCAGTAAATCATTTCTCTCTGATAGGCTCATAAGAGTAGTGGTCGATGGACAAAAATCCCACAGTATTAATGCTGGAGTCCCTCAAGAGTCCATCCTTGGCCCAACTCTCTTCCTGATCTACATCAATGATCTCACTAAACACATACTTAAATCATTCGTTGACATCTATGCTGATGACACGACCATCTACGGCAACACATCAAAGGCTGTAAATGACAAAGTTCTCTCTGATTCTCTCTCCTCTGATCTCGAGTGCGTGATACAGTGGGGAAAGACATGGCTGATTACCTTTAATGCATCTAAAACCAAGCTCCTATCTTTACATCATCAACGCTCTGATCCCCATCTGGCATCAATTGAAATGAATGGCTCTCGTCTCGGGGAGGCTCCATGTTTTGACAAGCTTCTGGGTTTGACCTTTACTCCTGATCTGAAATGGAACACGTACATCAGGTCTGTTGCCAAGGTCGCTGGAAAAATGGTGGGATCCTTCTACCGCTCCAGAAGATATGTCACTACTGATGCAATTCTCTATCTATATAAAAGCCAAGTACATCCAAGGATGGGATACTGCTGCCATATATGGGCAGGAGCTGCTAAAAACAGCCTATCCTGCCTTGACAGAGTACAAAATAGACTTCGTAGCTTAGTGGGGGATGCCTTTTCTCTTCCCTGCAACCTCTCTCCCACACAAGAGACATTGCGAGCCTATCTTTGTTTTATCATATTTCCATGGCAGGTGCTCATCTGAGCTCCAATCTCTGGTCACCCCTCGCCAATCTACAAAAAACACCCATCTAGCTAAAACCATTGTCAATAATTTTCCTCACTCTTTATCTGTGCCTAAATCAAAATGTAGACTCTATGAACAAAGTTTCTTTCTTAGAAGTGCATGCCTGTGGAACTCTCTGCCGTTCGACTGTTTCCCACCTGATTACAACTTTAATGTCTTCAAGTCCAACATACACAAGTTCCTGATAAACCGCCCCTTAAGTAGACACTTTATTAAACCTTAACACTAACATACTGTACATGCAATAACCCTTATCCCTGAGTGGCTTCCGGGCCTTGATAAGTGATGACTACCTTGTAAAAAAAAAAAAAAGGATGAACGCTTCTCTCACAGGTAAAGTACTTGTAAAACATGTACATGGATGCAACATTGTGATGATGGGACAGAGGTTTAAACTTGGCCAATAGTGTAGAACCTATCAGGTTTGAGATTCTTTTTTGGATCTCGTCTGCCACATCCAGCCTACAACCAAGATAGGCAGCTCCATCAGATTATGGCCTTTTCCCCTCAATGCAACCCCTTCTGAAGGACTGCCAATTCAGCTCATTTGAAGTCGAGGAAGCGTGTCAAGAATTATTTAATTCAAAGACGGTTGAACGGTACTTTAACCAGATCCGCAAGCTTGCAGATCGATGGGGAAAAAAGTCTTTGAAAATGATTGTCTTTATTTTGAGGATTCATTTTTTTTTTTTTTTTTTTTTTTTTATTACTTGGTGAATAAAATTTCAATTGTTTGCAAGTGTTTATGAACTTCCGGGATGGCCTAATATTTAACAATGTTATTTTTCAAGTTTTTATCTGCGTATAGACTTCTATCAGATAGTATCAATTAATGCTGGAGCGTTAAATATTTTAGTTTTAATTCTAGCTGATGGCACCCAAGTCATATATTTTTCTATTTTAACATTTTGAAATCACAACTATATATTGGGTACCAATATAAAAATCAATAGAGAATTGGCCCTATAATACTAAATACAAAAATCTGCATAAATTAACATATTATATTTAAGCATCTTTTACGACCAGGCTAATGCCATGTCGGACAGATACTATTATATATTGGGTACAATATAATAACCAATAGAGAATTGGTGTTAAAATAATATGAAATCTGCATAAATTAGAATATCATATTTAAGCATATTTTACGATCAGGTAACACCAGGCGACCTGCTCTTGGCTTGAGGTAGTTGCTAGTCTAGTCACACTGAAGAGTTGTGATACAGCAAAACAGTTTGTCTGTAGATGACTTTAAATGCTGCCTATCTTGGGTTGAGCATATTGGGGAGTGAAATAACAAACTTTCACTAGCATATAATGCAATGCATTTTGTGTTAACAAATGGAGCTTAAGCATTTGGACAATGTTTATTCATTGTAATTTCACATACCTGTCTTAGCAGCAGCCAAATAGCATAATCATTGATTGATGCCTAGGCAGTCGAGTTTCAATCCTGGCTTGAGGCAGTTGCTAGTCTAACCACACTGAAGAGCTGTGGTACAGTGAAACAGTCTGTCTGTGGATAACTATATATAGACGTTAAAAATATTTCAAAATAAATGTTTGAATTTCAACTGCATTTCTTGCGGTTAATGGTGGCCGAATGGAGATGATCATTGTTAATGGAGTCAGAGATGGCTTCGTTGCCGGGTTTGAATCTATCGACCTGTGTTAATTGTGACACCCGGTACTGATGATCCCCGAAAGGATGAAACACTAGTGTCTGTAGGTATTCAATAATTATTATAGTAAATATTTTACACACACACACACATATATATATATATATATATACTATTTTATGTATTTACATAAAATTTTAATGTATCTATTTTCAGGTTTTACTTTAAAGTACCTATAAAAAAATGCAAAGTAACATCGACTACATGCAATTTCAGTTTCGTTCAGTTTCCGGTTTTACATGGAACTCAGACAGTCACTTTTGTTTTTAGATCGTTATGCGTAAACATTACCTAATGTTCTACCAGGATGCTGTTTCATTTTCGATTTTCAAGTCTTGACTATGGCTCAAATTCTGTCTATTCTGTGGATCCACTTGATTATAAACAAAAAATAATTGTTACAAAAAATGGTTATCTTTACGAATCCTGTTTTCATTTCACTTCCGGTTGCTCTTTCGTTTTTAATTAATTTTTATGATACCATTTCTTAATTAAATTGTTAGCTAAAAGTAAAGAATAAGTAAAGGAAGCCCCCCCCCATGTTAAGAACGGCTTTTCTAAATAATAGCATTATTTATATATATAAAAAAAAAAACATTTTTAACATGGGAGAGAGGCAACTAGAAGTGACTTGGAAACAATAACCCAACAAATTTCTACTTATATATAAAAGCCACGGTGTGTGTGTGTGTGTGTGTGTGTGTGTGTGTGTGTGTGTGTGTGTGTGTGTGTGTGTGTGTGTGTGTGTGCGCGCGCTCGTGCGTGCGTGCGTGATTTCATTTCCTATGGACTCTGAAACGCCAGGTCCGATATTTTTTTGGAATTTCACACAAATGTACTTATGTGTCTGGGAGCGTTCTTAAATAGGTTTTGTATGGGAATGCCTCTGATAAATATGGAAACTTGCTAATCAAAAAATCTGATTAAAGAAGCAATGGTTTGATTTTGACCAAAACATCACAAATGCATTTGAGAAGTTTTATCACTGCACAAACAGAAAGGGTCGATATATCAAATTAACGGTAGGTTCTTTGATATGACAGGAGCATGTTCCAAATTAATGTTTCTTTTAGAGCACCATGGAACTATGATATTTGACTTTTGAATTTTAGACTTATATTCAAGCCATTACATGAAAATAACTTTATAAAATCAACATTAGGATCTCTACAGTGCAATGTAGACTACAATGTATTGTGGACAAAGTCACTGCGATTAGGCATGTGAAGTTTCTTCCCAAATGCACTGTGGTGGGTCCCCGACTAGAGCAGACAATCGATTTGATTGAAAAAATAGGTGATTTCACCGAGTTCGATGACAATATAGTGGAAAGTGGGACATTTCTTGATCCTCATTGAATCCCGGGTAAAATCGGGTCTCCCAGTTAATATCTGATAATGTGATACTGCGAAATATTTTTAAGAACTAGAAAATAATTTAAAATATTTGTTTTAATCCAAGGGAGATAATGCAGTGATCATAATCCAAGGGAGATAACCAGTGTTTTTGCGTCAGGAAATAAATCATTTAAATTTATGAATTGAATGAAATTGACGCTGTACAAAGAAAATTAAAATGGAAAAAGAAAATATGAAGGGAAATATTTCTTCTCAGGTAAAAAGTTTTGTCAACTTTAATGAAACTTCTTCCCCCACAATTGTTTTTTGTTGTTTTTTAATGGTTTTAATCTCCAAATTTCTCGTCATATCACCATTTTTAAAATTCTTGTTAAAGATTTTAATCTATTGAATTTTCTGAGTTGTTTTTAAAATTAATTCGTATCAATCGTTTTTCCATTTCTTTTGTGTTTTTTTTTTTTTTCGGTATTAGTGCACTCATTGATCCGTGCTGAAATAATAACGTTATTATTTAAAAAGCCATTCTTAACATGGGGAGGGGAGGGTGTTTTGTACCTATTCTATACTTTAACCTTACAATTGAATAAAAAAAACATATAAAACTTTAATTAAACTTGGAAATACGATTTAAAAAATAGCGCGGATCAAGTGCATTAGCAACTTCCCTCCCCCCCCCCAAAAAAAAAATAAAATAAATGTTTCAAAAATGATTAATTTTCTATAAATATTTTGGATTAAACCCTATTTCGGTCAAGTAAATTGTTTATAATGAAACCGTTTTTTGTACTAGTGCAGTGAGTGCACCTATTGATCCGTGCTGAAATAATAATATTATTATTATTTAAAAAGTCATTCTTAAGATGGGGAGGCTTTTGTACCTATTCTGTACTTTAACCTTACAATTGAATAAAAAAACATATCAGAAAACTTTAATTGAACTTGGAAATACGATTTAAAAATAGCGCGGATCAGTAAGTGCACTAGCACCCAGTTTTCCACATTTCCCCCTCCCCCTCCGGATAAATTATTTTCGTACTTTTTTTACGACCTGCCCAGCCCCAGCATAATATAAACACCCCCCCCAACCACCTCATGTTAAGAACGGCTTTCGGAATACCCCCCTTCAACCTCCCCATGTTAAGAACGGCTTTCGAGGTTGGGGTGGTGTTTATTCCGAAAACCGTTCTTAACATGGGGTGTTTATAATGCGCTGGGCCCGTCGTAAAAATTTACCATTATTTTTACTTAAATCTTTTTTTTTTTTTTTGTAAGAAAAAAAAAACAGAACTAAAAATATTTTACCGTAGCCAAGGTGACGAATTTTTACCTGCCGCTCCAAAAAAAAAAAAAAAAAAAAAAAAAATGGTAAAATAATGCTTTTTGTATTTACATTTTTTTTTGGTCGACCAAATAATTTATTAAGGAAACAACGGCTCGAGCTTATACTAATAAATAGCAACTTACACACAAATAAATGTTAAATAATAATGAAACCTTACCAAAACAAAACGAAGTAAAAAAAAAAAAAAAATATCTGACAATTCATCGGCTCTATGGTCGGCCATTTTGGATCCTCTCGTCTAGGTCGACCTTTTTTTTTTTTTTTTTTGAATCGGAAAGAAAAAAGGTTTTTAATGAAAGGTATTGTTTTAAACTAACCGTAACATAATTTTTTGGTAAATATCCAGATCCGCTACTACAGAACACTGACCACTCTAATTTTTTGGGGTAATTGAGGTCGCTGACAACGAATCTGATAGTCAAACTTGGGGCAAATTTACCGTTTGCATGGTATTTACCCCTGAACCCACGAACTACTTTCCACCATTTTGCAGCTTCCGTTTACGCTACGCGCATGCACGCTGTAGCATAAACGACGGCTTCATCAAGCAAACTACGTTGGGGGAGGGAATTTTTTTTTTTTTTTTTCCAGGGCATAGAATTTTCTAATTTTCAAAAATACATTATAGCACTTTTTGGGTGGAAATTTTTAAATTAGCTGAAAAAGAAATAAAACAAGAAAAGGAAAGCACTCCAAGTTGGCGTAAGGGGCGGGTTAATTTATCTGTTTTGTTTTTTTTTTGTTGTTTTGTTTTTTTACCTGAAACATGGAATTTTCAAATTTTCCGTAAGTAACGCACCGACATTTACCAATTAGAACACCATTTAACATTTTCCGGAGATTTTACTGTTTACATTGGGGGCGCGGATGTGATGTTGGTGCGTTACTTACGGAAAAACGTTTAACTAAACTGCAAAAGCACCTATTAAGCCACATAAGTTCTATAATTGAATCCCCCTCCCGCAAAAAAAGAATGAAAAACAAAGATGTTTGGTGCTTATGTTTTTGTAAACAACATTAAAAACTACGTGAGACGAAAAAAAAAGTCCCCCAATTTGTTGTACTTTTTAAGTCATTAAAAAAATGTCAGTCCGTAATTTTTCTCTCTATTTTTTTCATTTTTCTTATCATTTTGTTTAAGCCAGGGATGGGGCATCCTACCAGATGCCAAACATACACCTGCTATTTTAGACACTCCAACCGAGAGATCTTTTTAAGATTCTAACCGTCCCTTTAAGTGCAATTGTTTGAATCTCCTTTGCACTTGGTTTACCTGGTATATTTGTAAGATAGTTTGTAAAATTCTTTTTCATAAGTCCGGTTGCTCCTATAATTACTGGAATGATAGAGATCTTCTTAAGGTTCCAGTTTCTTTTCATGTCATACATAAGACCCTGGTATTTAGTAATCTTTTCCCTCTCAGCTCTGTTTAACCCAGCATCATTCGGGACACTAACTTCCACCAAGGTTGCTTCCTTCTCCTTCTTGTCCCATATTACAATGTCGGGTTTTATAGCTCCGTTTTCTAGGTATGTGGCTGTAGGGATTGCATAGTCATAGTGGATGGTATATGACTTGTTTCCGACTGTTCTTTCGGGTATATGTTCCCATGACTTCTTACTGCATTCGATATTTAACTTATTGCAGATCGTCCAGTGGAGATATTTGCATACTTCATTGTGTCGCATTGTATAGTAGCCGTCCCCTAGCAGAACCTTACAGCTAGAAATCAGGTGGCTCACACTCTCTACTTCTGTGTGGCAGAACCTGCATTTGTTGTCTTTGCTGAGACCACTCATTTTTTTAAACGCATTGGTCATCAAGCCTTGATCTTGGGCAGCTATTATATACTTCTCCTGGTCATAGTGGAGCGATCCATCCTTTAGCCAGCTTATAGACCCTTCCTTATCAATATAGTCTTGGTTATATTCGTCCAGAAAATACTTGGCCCGTTGTTGGTTGGCCCATTCTTCAACTTTCTTGTCATGGAAAGCTTTAGTGTATTTCTGGCGACTTTTTCTGGCTATTTCAGTCGCAGGTATCTTTTCTGTTTCTGTCTCACTTGTAAGACAGTCTTCCCCAAAATGTTTGGCCAGTTTTGTGATGGATGTTGTTCTACTGGCTCTTGATTCCTGATGTTGGTGTACCATCTTTAGAGTTGGGTTTTTAGAGCTCATCAGATATTGTCCGGTGCTCACAATAGTTGCACGATGTTGATGGTCAATCTCCGAGAGCCCCATACCTCCTTTCCATCTGGGCAGATACATTCTAGACAGACACTGGTTTCTGTATATTACCTTATACATTGTCAGCATTTTACGTGTCTTAGTGTCTAGTCTATTTATGTCTTTTTGTGGCCAGTCGACAATACCAAAACTGTATGTTACCACTGGCATGGCTAGTTGGTTAATGGCAGTTATTTTGTTTCTGGCTGTGAGTTCTGTTTTGCATATCTTCTTGACTCGGCGTATATACTCACTTCCAATTTTGTTTCTCATCTTGGCATGCTGGATGGTATCATTCTCTTCTATGCCAAGGTATTTGTATCCTTCCTGCCCTTCTAGGTCCTTGATGGTGGTATATTCATGAAGCTGTATATTTTTGGATTGGTACGCCATGTGAGAAGGCAGTTTAGCCGTCGTTCATGCTGCAGCGCTCGCGCGTAGCGTAAACGGAAGCTGCAAAATGGTGGAAAGTTGTTCGGGGGGTTAATACCATGCAAACGGTAAATTTGCCCCAAGTTTGACTATCAGATTCGTTGTCAGCGACCTCAATTACCCAAAAAAATTAGAGTGGTCAGTGTTCTGTAGTAGCGGATCTGGATATTTACCAATTTTTTTTTGGGGGGGGGGTACTCTTGCATAATTTGATTCGAATTCTCGTGAATTCCCGTCAAGCATGGATCGGGCGAGACCGGCAATTATCGGTGTCAGCCGAGCAGCGTCGTAACAGACGCAGACTAATGAAACAAAACAAACCGGAAAAAATACAAATGCAAATAGTCAAAAATAATTATAACGCGAACGCTTTTCCATAGAAATTAACACTAACAGGAAATGATGACGTCACTATTAAAATGTGTACTACTGACGTTTTATACATCGCCGTGGAGGTGCCTAATGTATATCTAGTAATAATGGAATTGCTAAAGGTTTTGGTCAAATTGCCAAAGTGTACCAACTTTACACTCACCTCTAAAAAATTGATTTTTAGCGGTATTCAAGTTGTTTTGAACGAATATCACATTTAAATTTGTCGCTGAGAAGTAGTTGCGATATTAAAACCTTTATTATTCAATGTATTCTTTGTTTTCATGGTCGCTATTTTTTTTTTTTTTTTTTTTTTTCGGTGAAAGTACAGAATAGTCTCCTCCCCATGTTAAATAATAGGGTTATTAAAAAAAAAAAAAAAAAAAAAATTAACTCCAAAACAGAATACGTTCGACAACAGGGTTTATATCACAATCCACAGACGTACGAAAAAGTGATAAAAAATTTAAAAAATATAATAATTGTTGTCAACGGTAAGATAAGCCACTCTTCTACCTATCTGGAAAAGTTTTTAAAGTTTTTACTTGCTTTAAAACGTTTAACCGGTTCGAAAATCATACTGTGTTTGTGAAACAGACAAATGACGGCGAGCTAACTGTTAAATACATAAAGTTTGGAAAAATAAGTTAAAACTAAAACATTTTATACAAAATACTGTTAGGAACCAACTGAATTGAGTGGGTTGGGTTGCTAACCGTATTTTGCATAATTTTTAAAATTATTTTATTTTAATTGGATTAAGCATCCCCCCACACCTTTTTTTTTTTTTTTTAATACAATAAAATAGAGGTTCTTAAATTAACACTTTTATAACCTTTAAAAATAGAGAAAGTTAGATGTAATTATTTTTTGGTATATATGCAGAATAGAGGTCGTTTTAAAACCGGTGTTTAGTTGGCATATACCGCATGGTTACGTAACTCGCCGATAGGTGCCGAAACGCTTTTAGCCAATGAAATTGCAGCATTCAATAACTAGCAGTGCGATAAAAATATATGGCAGAATTTTTTAATTGCTTAAAGCTAACATGAATTTAATCGTTAGAACAGACGCTTCAATCTCTTCAAGTAAATATCGAACTTTGGGTATTTATACAAAATAAAGACCGTGCTATCGTCGCATGGACACTAGTTGGTTTAGATTATCAAAAAAACTGTTTAAAAAAGTCAATACTTAAATATTTGTAGTGGGTGCTCAATTTCTTATGCAACGTTCTAGTAAATTGATCACCCATTTTAGAACCATTCAGCGTTTTTAGCCCACATTTCGCAAATTTGGCCTTTTCTTTGAATTTCGCTTCCTCAGATTATTTTATATACGTACTATCAGGCCACCCAGCGTTGCCCAGTCGTAAAATGTGCAAAAGTATATTTTAATTCATACAGAAACTGAGACATATGTATGCAAGTATTGTTTTTTCTAAACAAACTTCTTGTAAGTAAAAAAAAAATATATATATATATACTCGAGCTGAGATCGAAACCAAAATCTTAAAACAGTGAGTGAAGTACGATAACCATCAGGCCAGCTTGACACTATCTTTAAAACGTGTTTTCAAACCTACTTATTCTTGACGTAATGAATCTGTTATGTGAATCATTCATGCATTCATGAAACAGCAAACAGATAAAAATACGACCCCTCCCTCATGTATCAATTTTTCCATTTTGACCCTTTAGCAGCCGACTTTTCTGGATGAAAATGGATTGAAAAGTTTTCCACGTGTCTGAATACCCTATATACCAAATTTCAAGTTTATAGATTAAAAATTTGTTGAGTATATAGGTTGAAAGTTGTCATTACGCACACACACATTCTCATATATATATATATATATATATGGTTATTTTCAAGTTTCATCACCAGACATTTACAAACAAATTTCTTTTCCTTTTTTTTTAAATACGCATTCTTCAAGTTGTGTCACTCAATACACAATCTAAGGACAATGAATGTGTACAAGAGTACCAACTAAGGACTTATTTTTAAGAAATTGATTTTTTTAGGGGGTATTTGAGTCTGTATTCCTTATTGTTTTTACTGGTCACTGTTTGTTTTTGCGCGCACACGCAAAAAAATTGTTTTAGGTGTTGTCTTCTTAAAATATGATTTTCTGGATATCTATGTCTTTTTTCATAATACTTCAAGCCAAAGGTAAGACTTTTACTATTATATTTCGCTTGAATAATGATCGAACAAAAAATATAAAAAGATATAATATATATTTGTACTAAGATTTTTTTTTTCCTCTATTATTATTTTATAAGACCTGTGTTTTATATATCTGCGACGCCATGTTAATTTCTCATCTTATGTTTTGCTTATTTTGTGACGTTCAAATCAAATTTTATCCATTTTATTCAGTGTAAAATAAAGTAAAAATAGCACAGTCCTTATTCTGAAACAAAACGAGATGAAAAGGAGAATTGTCAGACGTGCATACATGCAATTTAGCAAAAGAAAACGCTTGGAAGTATACAAATGCTAGAACCATCTGACCTTAACAGAAAACCACCGTAAGCTAACCCATGCAAATCCTGTGCAAGTTCAAATCTTTTCATTCTATCTCGAGGAACCTTAACCCTAACTGACCCCTTAATATCATGTGGTCTGTAATACAACTTGAGAATTGCACCAACCCTGCCTACCTTGATGTAACCCTGGATCGTGCACTCTCATTAGAGACAAAAATGAAAGTCAGCTTTTGAAACTACATTCTATGGAAACTGATCAATTCTTAGTGGGGAATCACAGCACACATACTAGCACGTACTGCTTTGATCCTGTGCTATTCTTTTATGGAGTATACATGTCTTGTTTGGAAGAGGTCAGTGCCATCCAAAAATTAGGCATAGTATTGAACAACATTGCTGTTTGATTACTGGTTGCCTGAAGCCTACCAACCTGAACAACCTGCATTTCCATGCTGGTATTGCCCTTTTTTTTTTTTTTTTTTTTTCTTTCTTATCAGTTTGTTGAGGCTGGGGATGGAGTATCAAACATTTACCCGCTAACCTGGATATTCTAACCGAGAGATCTTTTTAAGATTTTGAAGTGCAATTGTTTGAATCTCTCTTGCGCTTGGTTCACTGGGTATATTTGCCAGGTAGTTTTTGAAATTATTTTTCATGAATCCAGTTGCTCCTATAATAACTGGAATGATTGTCTTAAGATTCCAGTTTCTTTTCATATCATACATAAGACCTTGATATTTCATTATCTTTTCCATTTCAGTTCTGTTTAACCCAGAATCATTGGAGACACTAACTTCTTCCAAGGTTGCTTTTTCCTCACTCTGTCAGGTTTAAGGAGTTGCCAGCCAAGTAGAAATCACATAGGATACCCGTGATAAATGACACTTCCTTCATGAACATGAATCCAAAGATAAATTCAGCCATGACAAACCCTTAACAATATCTCAGATAGAGACCAGACTACAGTTGTGAACTAGACAACTAGAAAATGACCCCCCACTTCCTACTGACAAGGAATTCCTTCTCTTCTGAAACCCTTTCTTTTGACAATGAGTGATAAAGAATGACCTACTTCTCCTATTGGCATATGAATCTCCTATCTGAAGTAATCCCTCTTGGCAATTTCCATAAAATAAAGAGACCAGACTACAGTTGTGAACCAGACAGAATTACACCTCCTTTTACTGACAAGGGACACTCCCACTCCTACTTTCTGAGGCGTCCTTCCTGGCTCCGAAGCACTTTGGATCCAGTGGAAGACAACTAGTTGAGAATAGAAAAAAGTTGCTAACTAGAACGGGCTACAAAACCAACCCAAACATCTGCGAGTGTGGAAAGGAGCACCATACGATGCAACACAAGTTGTCAGCCCCCTACTGCCCAACCAGTGCAGCTGTTAAAATTTTGTAGAATACAACAATAATGCTAAGAAGTGTGTAAGAACTTGGGAAAACTATCGTATGATGATCACGAGAACAAGAAGAATGCTAAGTGTTTAGCATCAATTTTTATTTTTATTTATTTTTATTTATTTTTTTAATCATTGGTATAAATATCAATTCTTAGACAAGTTCTTGTTTATCCAGAGGAGGTAAGATCCTAACCTAAACAATATGATAAAATAAAAATGGCTACTTTTTCTGTGCAATTTTTACTGTTCATCATTTTAATGCATATTGGCCATTGCAACAATATTTCTTGAATATGAAGTGATGCAGCTTCCCTCAAAGAAGGAAAAATGTGTTGCAAAACTAACGTTGGATCTTTTAGCTAACTTGCTCTCATTCTAATTTTAAATGTTTTTATATAATTTTTTTTTTTTTTTTTTTTTTTTTTTTACATTTATTTCTTTTGCTTTTTTTGTTAGTGAAAAGTTTGCTCTATTCTATACATTTTAATTGTGTTCTCACTTATTTCAATTAATTTTTTCCCCTGATAATCTAATGTTTTCTTCTGTGTTTCGTCTATGTCGTCTGAAATATAGTTCGTCTATGCTTCTCTATCTCCCCAACTTTCCATCTTCTCATAATTTGTTACTTCCATAAGCTAATTCCACCATTCTTTATAGGTTGTTCATAAAACAAGACTATTTTGTCTTGGCAGTTTCTTCTACATGTTAATATAAGTTTTAGGTCTGTTATTTTCATTTATCTCGACCACATTTTTGTATTTTTAGTTTTATTTACATTTTTTTTTTTTTTTAATTTCTCTTTCAGTTGACTTTTATTTTGCTGATGAATTTGCAGTTCTGAAAAAAAAAAAATTCTGTTCGGACATCTTTTTGAGCATCATTACCTTTTTTGTGGCATCGAATTGATCCAAGTCACCTCCTAATTTGGTTTGTCACTTACCCACTAGTTTTGCTGTAAAACCAATGGCATCAGAAATTTTAGAAGATTTTTCTGAGTTCAATTTTCAATTGTTTTGAAAGCCCTTTTATAAACATTGTAATGTTCTTTATAATGACAGAATAACAATGTCGCTTTGTTAACAAGTGCTCTGCACACACATTAAAACACTTTAAATCTTTAACCAATGATAAAAATAAATATTTCACACTTATTTTCCCCGTTTATAACTAGCTTTTAGATTCATTATTTAGATGTACTTTCTTTTTTTTTTCTAGAACTTATACAAAAATGTTTGCTTTTTTTTTTTTTCTTTCAGATATTTTGTAGGAAAAGATGAACTGATTTTATTTAAAACTAATTCAGCTTATTTTAAGGCATATAAACTGATGAAATTCAATATTAATACGAAATTAAATTCTCACCACAAAATCTGCTAATTAATATTGTTTCTACTAATTAATTCTAAAATATTATTTTGTGACTACTAGATTCAT
Source organism: Euprymna scolopes (assembly GCF_053919585.1). NCBI lineage: Eukaryota > Metazoa > Mollusca > Cephalopoda > Sepiida > Sepiolidae > Euprymna > Euprymna scolopes. The sequence continues at coordinate 95,073,808 of NC_136502.1, forward strand.
TTGTGCATTTATATGTTGTGATAAGTTTATATTAATTCAAAATTATGAAGTTGTTTCTTGTTTCTCTGAAAAACTATTTAGCTGTTTCTTTTGGCATTGTTGTTGCTATTTTCATCCTTTTTTTTTTTTTTTCTTTTTTGTATTGTCAGCAAATCTTTCGACATTGTCTGCATAAGATTGCATTCAATGATTTCCGAGGTTTCTTTTTGAGGTTTTCAATTCATGAAAAAAATATTTAAAGCCCTTTTTTTTCTCTTATGTAGTTGATTTTTTTCTTTCATTTTTATTTTTAAAGTCCCCTCAATATATTGTGACTCTAATTATCCAGACAGCTATAATTCTAGCAATGGCAGAGAGACGGCTAAAAAGATGTGCTGCCCCCAAATTGAAACTATTCACATGTGATTTGTGTGGCAAAGAATTCTCTCGCAATTCATTTCTTCAATTTCACAAGCTCGGTCACCTTGATACGATGCCCTTCCGATGTGAGACCTGTGGAAAGGTCTTTGATCGTAGCTTTTCATACAAGAAGCATCTGCACACACACAATCCCCTGCAGAAAGGAAAAGCCAACCATTTAAAACCGCACAGTGTGTTCCATTGTTGGCGTTGTAACGATACTTTTGCCCGAAGAGCGGAACTTGTTAAGCACACAAATATTTTTCATGCTCATAAATTCTTGTGTGAATTTTGTGGCAGCCAGTTCTTGTATCGAGAGTCGCTTAATATCCATCATCTGACTCACTATGGAATGCAAGTGGATGCGGAGACTGGTATTGAAACTGAGAAAACAAAAGATGAAGAACTTCCCGTGATGATTCATACGGGTAAAGTATTTAGATGTAAGCTGTGCTCTAAATTGTTTGCTGTCAACTCTGCACTAGAAAATCACGTACTTGTTGCACATAAACTAACAGAAAAGCAATTCACCTGCAAGATTTGTCGAAAGAATTTCAGTTGTGAATTTTCCCTTAGTGTTCATTTAAGGATTCATGCTCGGTTTAGGCCTTATATTTGTCAATTATGCCATCGTACTTTTGCTCGAAGAGACATGTTGGTAAAACACAAGCAAAATAGCCATTCGAAAATGACTCCGTTCACGGGTCCGACTTTGTATCTGCATGAAAGTCATTCAAAAAGTTCTCGGCCTCCTCCATAAAAAATGTTTAGTTCTAAAATAATGTTCTGTCAACCAGCGTAGATCGAATCAGAATTAATGTGTTCATTAAGTAGCTGAAGAAACTGTCAGTGTCGGGCGATAGAACATGTTATAATGAAAATGATCTTTCTGAATAAGGTCTACCATGTTGTGAGACTAATCAGGTAGTTTAGAGATATGGTAGGATGCATAATGACCTTTGAATGACCTTGTATAAATGCAGAAGCAAGAAGAGAAAGTATTAGTAAATATTAACTGTAAATCTTTGCGAACCAGGTAGATTTCAGTTCATATGAAATTTCTGTATTTTGCATTCCTTCTTCAAACATGTAATAATAAAGAACATTGAAAATTAAATTGTTAGAAATGAATAAGTAAAAATATAGAGAATTTTTTTTTTTTTTTTTTTTTCATTGTTTTTAATGTGATCTCATTTATAGTTTATTGTCGGCAAATAGGGGATGACCGGGGATATCAAAAATAAATATATGGTGCCGGGGGGGGGGCACAGACTCGGAGATCTCGGTGTTAATATTTTTTTCTCACTTGGATTTTATACATCTGAAAAAGTATAAATGGTATGGAAATGTCATATGGATTGAATAAAACTCATTTGCATATAGTATTTTTCTGTCACATATATATATATTCCTTCAGTTTATATAAAAATATGTTTTTCGGGTATATATTCCTTACATAATTGTTTCAAATAACAAACTCAATGAAGCTGTGTTTCCGACTTTATACACCAGTGTAAGATCTCCATCATTCCATTTAATTATAGGAGTAACTGGACTCGTGGAAAAAAAAATTTCAAAAACTACCTGGCAAATATACTCTGTCAAGCAAGTGCCAGAGAAATACAAACAGTTGCACTTAGAGAGACGATTAGAATCTTAAAAACATCTCTCGGTGTGAATTTATGAGATAGTAGATGGATGTCTGCCATCCAGTAGGATGTCCCATCCCCAACTAGAACAAAATAAGAAAATTGAAAAAAAAAGGGGAAAATCATATATTGTGTATTTAGGCAGCATGTTTTTCTTTAGATAACACAGAATGTTTTTGCTTAATCGTCTTTTTTTTCTTTATAATTTTTCCATTTTTCCTATAGTTGTTATCTCAGTTGAATTTGTGTAAGGTTTCATAGTCGTTTTCGTCCATGTCTGTGTGTATTGTTTTTCTTTTTTTTTTTTTTTTTTTTTGCAAGTACTTTCAACTGTTATTTTTTTTTTTTTTTAATAGTCATCTCAGACAGATTTTGATTTCTGTTTCGTTAAAAATCTGGATGCTTTTATATGCTTCAGTTCAAATTACATTTAAATTGCTTGAAATAGTGAAGTGTCTCGTGCATGTATATAAAAAAAAAAAAAAAAATGAACGTGTTAAGAAAATGGCTAAAATAAATGTACAATAGTTTAAAAGTGATTTACAAAATGGTATGGAATTTACAATTTTTTTTTTGTTTCTTTTTTTTTTTTTTACATAAATTTATAATGGTTGTAATGTAAATTTAACAAAAACAAAAACAGATGGGCGAAAATTACACAAATTCGACTGAGATATAAGAACGCCCATACAAAAATGGAAAACTTACAAAACAAAAAGACGATTAAGCAAAAACACTCCATGCTATTTAACTATGTCATATATATAGTTTCAATTTATTCAAGTACCTTTTAATTATTTCTTATTGTTTAAAGCTCAGTCTGAAAGATTATTGAATCGTTTGTTCATGCAAGATCTGCTGTGTTTGATCTGTCATCATTCTGAGAAGCTAATTTTCCATGTTATTGACACAAGCTTGCATGCACAAACGATACAATATCCCTTCAAATAGTTTTATAATAAGGGTTATAGTCAGCTAATATACGTCCTAACTTCCGGCATAGTGCTACCAGAAGTGGTGACAAGGCAAATCAGTTCCTTTTACCTTTTTTTTTTCTTTCACGCTTAAATCTCCTCTGTGCACATAGTTTTTTTTTTGTTTTTTTTTAATTACATTTTTCTGATATTTTTATACTTTCATTAACATATATTTATTATATAAATTCAAATAAAAAAAAACATTTTAAAATTAAAAAAAAACACTTTAATTATAATTTCATAAACATATTTTTTATAAAATTACAAATAAAATAAAAATTGTTTTAATTTTGTTATTAAAAGTGTAAATAAAGTTAATAATAAAATTTTAATTTTTATTGTATACTTTTTACTAATGTTTTCTTGTATTTTATTTCAATAAATCATTTCACTATAAAAATATTGAAGAATAATAAGTGAAGGAACTGATTTGCCTTGTCACTGCTTCCGGTAGCGCTACACCGGAAGTTAGGAAGTACGTTAGCTGACTATAACCACAATCAGAAATAATTAAATGGGAATGGAAATTTCTATATAATGTCCGTATGGTTATTAGTTTGTAGATTTTTTTTTTCCAATGAAATTACAGACTTTATAAGATGGTGATGAATAAAAGTAGAGTTGTATTTTAGTATAAATTTTTCTTTACACATTTTTTTGCTACATATGTGTATACATGTTTCAGCTGAGGCTTTATTCAAAGTCCAGTTTTTTTTAGGTCACAGTAAATATTATTTATTGTCACCTGAAAAAGCTGGACTTTGAATAAAGTCGCAGTTGAAACATGTATGCACATATGAATAAAAATGTATACTATATATATATATGTGGGTTTGTGTGCATAGCAAACTTCAAAAAGGTGGACTTGATCATTGATAATTAATTGGTATTTTTTAACCCTTAATGTAATACAATTTGTTTTGAACTATATAATAAAATTATTGAAATTGAATGGCTATGCAATCACATTTCCATCTCTATCATTTGGGGCTTGACGAGATCAAAGGTAAAAACAAGATTGCATTTGTGCAACCATTTAATATATATTTATACATTTTATTTTTAAAAAAATATATTTATACATCTTCCAGAGATAAAGGTGTTGAAAAGACTAAAGTTTGGACTTTTGTTTTGTTTTATTTATATTTTTTTCAAATGTAAATAGCATCAATAAACAGTTTAATAAGTCTTCGATTGTTTTGAGTTTTTTTTTTTTTCTTTTTTCTGACCAGAATCATTTTCCCCTCTTTTTTTTTTTTTTTATCCCTTTTCCTTTTTTTTTTTCTAATTTTTATGCTTTTAATTTTGTTTCTTACTGCACCGTTTTTCCAATGATTTTGTATCTGTTTGTAAAACAAACAAATCTATGCTATTGTTACATCATTAATTTACAAAAATGTTATGCAATAATTAATATTTCAATCAACTCAAAATTATAGCTCATTGTTTACTCGACAGGGTTGACATTGTGCTTATGTGCAGATTCCTGCCAAATCTACAGTAGAAAACTATATGACATCATTGTCACTTCAGTTGATTACATCAACACATGATCTTAGATGACTGATTTATTCAACATGATCATCAAGTAAGCTGCAAGGTCAAAAAAGAGGTGGGGATGTATAGAGAAAAAGGAGACATATTTTAAGGTCACCACTTAAGTATTTTATGTTGCATCTTGTTTCAATCGGTCTTTCGGTAAGACTGCTAATTGAAAACCACCATAGTCTCTATTGTATGTCTGACGTCATTCCCACTAATTCTGATGAGCTTTCTTTCTCACAAATTCAGACAGGTCAATCCGATGACCTCTTCATGATCTTTGTATAGAATATCTCAGGTTTATGAACGAACCACAAAGTTTCGTATTATTTGGATTCTTCAGACTATTGTTCTCATCCTGAGTTTTATTTTCACAACATTTTGTTCCAACCTTCTTCAGGTGTATCGTGTCAAACTCTGGAATCTTTCTGTAAGGACCATGGCATAGTGGATAAAGTACTTGATAAAATTCAGTTGTTCGTTACACTCTACTGAAAGTTAAAGATTCTATCCTCAGTACAGGTGACGCAAGTAAAATTGGGAATTAGGACTTCTAACAGTCATGGTTGACGGAATAAGAGCATGCATGGATTAAATAAAGTGTTCTGTTTGAAATTCCATGCAGATATCCCAAGTATTTCAAAAAATCCAAATAATATAAATATTTTAGTTACTTTGTAATATTTGCTGTGTTTATGTGCATATCTTGTGCATTTTGATAAATACATATTCGTATTATTTGGATTCTTCCGACTACTGTTTTTATTTTTTTAGTGTTATTTTTCACAAATAGCATTTATATTCGTTCAGATAGCTGTGGGTATGTTTGTGAATTTTTTAGATAAGAATCCTCCGCTAAAAATTGTAGTTGTCTGAACGAATGTTTTTGGCTAATATCTAAACAAGCAAACGCAGCCACTAGTATTCAACACTAAAACTAAATGGACAACAAAAAGTTATTTTTATTGTTTGAAATTCACGCTGAATTGTTTTACAAAAGATCACGTCTATTGTAGTGAGGTTTCTTTTTTGCTGGGACATTTGTGTGTGACCATCGCACATGAAATAACATTTGCAAATTGAATTTAAAACTTACCAAAGTTTCTGAATATTTAATCACAAATTATAAAACTGATTTTTCTTTTTTAAAACATTTCTAATTTGATTTTTGCATCTGAAAAAAAAATTTATTTTTGATCTTTTTAATTATAAGATTCTTAACACGTTTCTAAAAGACTTGATTTTTGAAAATGATTTAATTATTTAAATTAAAAAAAAAAATATGTAAGCATAAAGTTTTTCACGATTTGAGATTTTTTTTTTCTGACTTCTGTGAAAGTTTATAGGTAGAAGTCTGGAGGCTACTCTAGGATATGGGTTAATGAGATTCAGTTGTGTGATGAACAATATGCTTCAAGATGATTGGAATATTATAGTTTATGGTAAAATAATTATGTCCGAATGAATTTATAACAATATTTTCTATTGTAAAAATAACTTTGTCTTTTCATATAAATATTCTTCTGTTCTGAAACTTGAATTATATATTCATTTTTGTATGCTTAAAATCTGGAATTATGCAGGCATTAAAAAATATTCAAAATTAATGGCTGTACAAATAATGTTATGCATACATGTACATCCAGCTGTTACAGATTTTTTTTTTTTTTTTTTTTTTTTTATCTGAACCAAAAACAAGAAGGAACTTGATAATTTTGCTGCTGTCAGACTAATCTACTTGACAGCCAACAGATGTCTGTGTGTGTAGCACACCATCAATTTCTTTCTTTATACTGCACCCGCTGGTGATAGTCTCCCTTTTATTTTGAGATTTTTATCTTATTTTGTTTTAATTTAACCTTAGTTATTTCTTCACGGGCAAATTCAAGTGGCAGCCAAGGTATTAAACGTCAACATTGATTTATTTTCGTCAAAAAAACAAAAGCTGAACTGGTGAAAAAACTTTTTTGAAAAAGATTTTAGCAATTCTGGATAATGTAGAGACCTGGTAGAATGCGTGATTAGTAAAGTGAAATCAGATGATAATCCAGCACAACTAAAAGTAAAAGAAATCGTTCTTGCACCTCTGTATGTATAACCCTAACCCTAACCTCTGTATAAAGGAAGGGAAAAGCCAAGGATGGAGTACTGCTGCCATATCTGGGCAGGAGCTGCTAAAAACAGCCTATCCTGCCTTGACAGAGTACAAAATAGACTTCGTGGCTTAGTGGGGGATGCCCTTTTCTCTACCCTGCAACCTCTCTCCCACAGAAGAGACGTTGCGAGCCTATCCTTGTTTTATCGTTATTTCCATGACAGGTGCTCGTCTGAACTCCAATCTCTGGTCCCCCCTCGCCATCTTTCACGAAAAACACCCCTCTAGCTGAATCCACTGTGAAAGATTTTCCCCACTCTTTATCTGTGCCTAAATCAAAACGTAGATTCCATGAACAAAGCTTCTTTCTTAGAACTGCACGCCTGTGGAACTCTGTTCCGTCTGCCTGCTTCCCACCTGACTACAACCTGGATGTCTTCAAGTCCAACGTTAACAAATTCCTAATGAATCGCCCTCTTAAGTAAACACTTCATTAAATCTCCACACTAACGCACTGTACTTGCAATAACCCTCATCCCTGAGTGGCTTCTGGGCCTTGATAAGTGGTGATCACCGTGTAAAAAAAAAAAAAAAAAGTGTTGTGTGTGCACTCGATGAATATATTAGTCAGGGGTGACCTGTCTGGACAGTAACTGATGTTTTAATTGGTGTCAGTTTGCCGAATGTCATTTTTGCAAATATCCTTGATTTTTTTTATTTTTATTTATATATTCTTTAATTATATTAACCTTTCTTTTTATTATATTAGCTATTATTGGACTCTTGATGAGACGATTAACACTGGAAATGTAGATCAATTCACGTGGGAATTTTTCTGATGTTTATATAACTTATATGTATATATTAGCAGGGTGATCCGACGTTGCCCGGTATTTTTTTTTTTTTTTTTTTTTTTTGTCAACAGAATCGGTGAAATCGCCCATTTTTCAATCAAATCGATTAATTTCCTGCTCTAGTTTGGGACCTATTATGGTGCACCGGAAGAAAGCCTCACAGTGACTTAGTCCATAATGCATTGTAGTTTACATTGCACTGTAGAGAACTTTTAATTTTATAAAATTATTTTTTATATAATGGCTTGCATTAAAATCAAAATGCAAAAGTCATGTATTATGCTTCAGTTTTGCATTAAACAGAAATATTGATTTCAAACGCACCCCTGCCATATCAAAGAATCTACTGTTGATTTTATATGTTGGGCCTTTCGACTTGTGTGGTAATAAAACTTCTCAAATACATTTGTGATGTTAGGCTATGTAAGATGTTAACTTTGGTCAAAATCGCCTGTTCCTTCTTTATCTAGAAGTGTAAGCCATGTTTAGTTTCAGAACAGTTTCCGATGGTTCGTTGTTCTACATAAGTCCTGAGAGGTGACTGGTTTGCAGTAGACAGAACAGTTGCCGATGGTTCATTGTTCTACACAAGTCCTAAGAGGTGACTGGTTTGCAGTAGACAGTTCTCGAGTTGGAATCCGCAGAGCAAAAGATTCTTCCATGTTGAGACGAAAAAAAAAAAACACATATGCGAAATCTCCCGACTCTGCGGAATCATACCTCATTATACTACAAATATTGTAACAAGATTATTGATTATAAATACTTACTGAAGACATATCTAAGAACACTGCCAGACACATAAAGTACCTTTGTGTAAAATTTCATAAAAATTGGCATAGTCGTTTTCAAGTTCATAGGGAACGAACATCCCCCCACCCACTCACACGCACAAAGTTCCTTTTATATAATAGTAGATAGATAGATATGTAAAGAGAGAAATATTTTAATCATAAAGAATAAAAGTTAGAACATAGCATATAATTTATTTTTACTTTTTTTTTCTGAACTTCTCAAATCGTTTATTTCAACTTTTATCCTTTACTCTCTCCCAAATATACAGTTTTCTGTGCGTTGGCAAACTTTACAAACAGACTTTTCTTTCTCCAACTTTACAAGATGGCAAGAAAGAAGAGAAAAAAAAAATAGAAAGAAAACAACATACTGAGGATGGAGTTTGGCTCCGAAATATATTTGTTATAAATTTCAAACAAGTAAAATATTGTTTATTTTCCTAATATTACATTGTGATTTGGCTTTCAAGCACAGCTGATGCGTATTTTTATTCAAATTAAATCAACGTTTCTATAATAGAACTCACACATTTGACGTTAATCCTGCGTTGCCAACACACAGTTTCAACATTTCAAAATACAACTGCTGAGATACAACGTGCGACTCTTCACAAACAGACTTTGTTTACTCTAACTTTACAAGATGGCAAGAAAGAAGAGGAAAAAAAAAAGAAAGAAAACAACATACTGAGGATGGAGTTTGGCTCCGAGACAAAGTTTTCTATTTTCTTTATGTATATTTTAATGACTTGATATTAAATAAGGAATTTTGTATAGATTGAACTTAAAATCAAACAACAGCCTGGTATTATAGTAGTATAGAAATATACTTATTGTAAGTGAGCTATATAGAAACGCTTGTTTTATTCCCTAAGGAATTCGTCAGGCTAAATACATATAAATATTTTTTGCATTTTACTTTAGCTTATCATTGTCCCCATCTGTTGATGGATTTTCGTTTTTCCTCTTTTAAATTTGAAAATGGCAAAATTGACTTAATGCCACAAAATCTAATTTATTCAATCCTCTTAGCTTAGTCTGGCACGACATCAAATGCTGTTCTAGCGGCAAAGAAAGATGGCACTTTGCCAAAGTTTCAGTGAGTCATGTGTCTTATTTATTTTAATTGTTGACTTTTTTATGCAGGGTTTCAACATAAAGTTTTCCTTGTGGGGAAAATATGCAATTGCTTCAAGCAGCAAACATTATAGGCTGTGTTATCTTCTATATAAATAAAACAGATGTATGTCTGCATGAAGATATTTAATCAATAAACTCTTAAACTACTGCTAACATAACACTGAAATTAAGAGGAAATAGTAATCCTACACCAAGGATGGTTTATAACGAGTAAAATCTTTGTTTGGAGGGTTGAATAACGCCTACGTTGACAAGTTGAAATGCAAAATGTTCATTTCAACTTGCCGACATATTTTTAATTACTTGTGTGCATGTGGAAATTCATCCATAGCTTGAAGTGGTTTAATTTTAAATCTTTCTTATCTGTTGATAGCTCAAACAGTAGGGAACACAACTGGGTTGTTAAATGTTTTGATTTCAATCCTAGCTGATGGCACTCAAGCCCTTTTTCCTTTTTTTTAATCTTGAAATACTATATTTTAGATACAATATAATATTCAATAGAGAAATAGCCCTGTAATAAATATGAAATCTGCATGAATTAATACATATTTAAGCGTATTTTATGATCAGACAAGGCCTGACCCTACCGCTAATGTGTGTAATATATATATATATATATATATATATATATATATACTGTATGTGGATGACTATAAATGCTCCTTGTCTTGGATCAAGCATATTGGGGAATGAAATAACACACTGCCGCTAACGTTAGAAGCAATTCTCTTTGTGTAAACAAATGTAGTTTAGGTCATTTGAACAATGTTTATAACATTGTAATTTCCCATACCCATCTTGGCAGCAACCAACTAGCGTAATGGTGAGAAAAGCTGACTGTCATCTGTCGACTGAGTTCCAATCCTGGCTTGGAGTAGTTACTGATCTAGCTGCACTAATGTGCTATGATACAGCGAAACAGTACTGTATGTGAATGACTATATATAAGGGCGAATGAACTCTTTTTCTGGGTCAACGGCCAACTAGTACCGTGTATATTTGTGTGTGTTTATATGTGTATTCGGGTGGAGAGGGCTCCCGTAAGCCGTAGTGAAGGCAACCTTTCTAGGAGAAGCAAATCTCTGATTTAAAAAACCATAAAGCGGGAGACCAGTACCCGCATTAAGCTGGTCTGCAGTTTAATTTGTTGCTGGATCTCAACATTTTGAACCGAGAGAGAGACTTAGCTGTCGTACAAAGCTAAGACTCTGTAACATCATCTTTGTATAGATACTCCCTCAGGCATTTGGGCTCATGGATTTTAAATGTCTGAGGGAGTGGCACTCGTCTGACAAGACGTTGCAATCATCATCATATATAAGAATAACAGCATAGCTACATTCCAAGATCCAAATATTTATTTTTCTTACCAAACAGCTCTTTCAGTATATTAAAATTGACATAACAACATTGATATTTTTTTTTTTTTTTTTTTTTTTTAATAACAAAACGGATCTGTAAAAAATATACCAAAATTTTAATATGCTGAAAGAGCTGTTTGGTAAGAAAAATAAATTTTTAAATCTTGGAATGAAGCTATACTATTATTCTACCATATATGCTCTATTGTTATATTGAATAAACATTGAGCTTCTAAGCAAAAAGTGAAAGCACAAAGAGTGAAACATTTTAGTTAAATATGAAGACAACAAAAGGAAGTCTCATTTTAACATTTCATAAACAACTTTATTTGTCATTTTCGTTAGTAGCGTGTACAAGAGAGAAATGGCTTAGGAGGAGAGTTCAGTGTTCGTGCGCGCTTGTACTTATAGTAGTCGTGAAAAGAGTTCCTGATGTGGGGATGTAGATTAGATATCCGACAATTTGATAAAGGTCAGGCCTGTTGAAAAAGAGAAAAGTGTTTAATGTGTTTATGCATGTAGGAACGTGCGTCTGATAGTAGAGCCAGGGCAAAGGGTTAGTGTCTCGTGGTAAGAAGGAGTATGTGTGTGACGTGCATGTGGAAGCAAGTTTTCACGGTAGCTATGTTGGCTTGTTGTACTCACATTAGACCTGGAGCCAACGGCCCAGGCAAAGTCTGCTGCCCAGTAGGGCTAGGAGGAAAGAGAAATAGGGTTTGTGATTTTGCCTTTTCGTTTATGTACATGATTAAGAGCTGGCTTGTGATTGGACAAGCCAGGGAGAAAATGGATTTCAAATCTCGAGCCGCGAGAATTAGCTCCTGCCTGTGATTGTAGCAAGTTTCGGCTGCTACAATATAATTGAGAAAAAAAAAACATTTTACAAATGGAAAAACGAAAATATAATCTACAAGAGGAGAGTGGTCAATATTGGTAATAGATCATAAATATAGAATCATCAGAACAATATGATTTACAATTGTTTTTCAAGATGCAAACTTAACAATTGCTGGTTTTTTTTTCAAGTATATATATATCACATGGAGTTATACCTTTACTCTTCTTGCTGAACAATGTGCAACTGAGACAACCGACTAGTGCAAATCAGCCATTAAAGCACTTGCTCCCACATGGAAGTTCTATAGCAAGCCTCTGTGGCACCAGTATTCAAGAATTCTGGCAAAAGAACTAATTAGCTCAATTATCACTCCATCAGTCTTCTCTTCACTAAAATATTTGAGTCGTTAATCAATCAAGCACTAATCTATTACCTCGTAAATGGTGAGGTTATGACCAATACTATGGATTTAGGCAAACCATTTTACTTCAGATGGTTTGACAGTCATCTCAGAGCACATGTACCATGCACTGAAATAAAGCAGAGGAAGCAGTAGCCTTCGATATAACTAAAGCCTTTGATAAAGTCTTGCGTGAAAGATTTCTCATAAAATGAAATCATATGGTGTTTCTATTTATTTGCCTCCTCACGAGGGCAGAGTTTTCGGTCGGATTTTAATGTGGGCAAATCCAACTCCTCAAATAAGGGCACTCTGGATAGGAACAAAAATAAAAATTGTCTCAATCTAGAATGATCTCTCCTCTACTGATCGAGGTCAAAAAAGGCAAAGTACAGTATCAGAACAGATACTAGACTGTGATCTTGGTTGAATAAGTACTTGACATAATCAGATCCTTCTTACTTTAGAGAAAAATCCAGTTCATCCTCGATAGCACTCCTTGGACCTTTATAATTCCTGATGTTCATAAATGACCTCCTTGATAAAACTGTGTCTAAAAAAGACATATTTGCTGATGACCCCATGCACTATAATAGTAATGAGGGGAGAACGAATGTACACATATCCAGAGCAACGGCAAAAACCTAAGAAATCGACCTTCAGTCTGTAGCGAAATAAGGCCTTTTTTGAAAGGTTATCAACAATAAGCTTGTTGAGTTTCTGGAAAATCTGGATTTCTTTAATGCTGTTCAATATGGCTTTCGTGGTTTTCATTCAACTACTGATCCTTTAACTGTTGTAGCTGACCTGATCTGTTAGTTTATGTATAATTCAGGAGAGGGTAGGGCTATTGCATTTGACATTTTGATGGTGTTTGACAAAATGTATCATTCTGGTCTTCTAAACTCTTTTAAACTTTTGATATTGGTGGTAAGGTTCTTTACATCATTAGGTCTTTTGTTTTGGACCGAAGATTGTGAGTTACTGTGGATGGTGTCTTTTCATTCTCTTTTCTTATCAATGCTGGTGTTCTTCAGGGCTCTATCCTATACGGAATAATCATGTTGACACACCGGTTCTTACTGGATCACCGAAGTTAAGCAACATTGAGCCTGGTCAGTACTAAATGGGTGACCATTTGGGACTTTCAGGTGCTGTATATGTTCTCCGCTTATCTCGGCATTGTTTCCAGTCATCCTGATCTTCTCCTTGCCACTGGACTCAAACAGTGCCGATCCAGGAGAGATGTGGTTTGGATTGTGCAAACCTTGCCTCACAATTACACGCGCTACTGCCCCTAAGGGGTATCCTTTGTCTCTCAAGACTGAATGGAAGCATAAAATAATAAATTCTAGAGTTAAAATCTCTTTATATCAATAACGTCTTGAGAATATTATCCAGAAAATTGAAATCTATGCTAACGATGCCACACTCTGTTCTGGTGTTGCTACTTACCCTCTCACTCGGATCAGTTGAAATATGCAGCTAATCTAGAAGTTGACCTGGCTTCAGTTGTAGATTGGGGTAATGAAATGGCTTGTTTAACTGTGTTAAGATCTGGCTAGTGTCTTTCAATCGTAGGTGTGTCCCTTTTCTTCGCAAGATTATTATGGATTGCTCTTCTCGTGGAGAAAAATTAACTCCAGAACTAAGTCTTTCTTTCTCATCAAATATTTCTAGGAGTACATATATTAGGTCCACTGCTTCTTCTCCTTCTCATAAAGTAGGTTCTTTATCGTTCCAAGCACTTTCCCACACCTGAGGCTATTCTCTATCTCTACAAATCTACTATCAGACGATGTTTGTTTTTTTTTTTTTTGTTTTTTTACAAGGGTGTCACCACTTATCAAGGCCAAGAGGCCACTCGAGGATAAGGGTTAATAGGTATACATTAGTCATTGTGATTTTAGCATAGTAAACAGTGGGAATTTTGAAACTTGGATTACTTAGGGGGACGATTCAATTAGAACTTGTTCACATTGGACTTTTTCTTTTTTTTTTTTTCATAGGTATCAACTCATTATCAAGGCCAAGAGGCCACTCGAGGATAAGGGTTAATAGGTATACATTAGTCATTGTGATTTAGCATAGTAAACAGTGGGAATTTTGAAACTTGGATTACTTAGGGGGACGATTCAATTAGAACTTGTTCACATTAGACTTTTTCTTTTTTTTTTTTTTTCATAGGTATCAACTCATTATCAAGGCCAAGAGGCCACTCAAGGATAAGGGTTAAAGAGTGTACAGTAGAAATTGGACAATATAATAATATTGTCGTCATATTTATGCTAGGTGAATCTCTCTGCAATCTCCCTCTCACAGACGTGATGTTGTTAGTCTCAGTCTTTTCTTTAAATACTATAATGTCATGTGTTCTTCTGAATTGTCTGATCTATTTCCTGCTTTCTTTGTTCTAACTCATTTGACTCGTTCATCTAGAGGTCACCATCAATTTGCTGTGTTAATACCTCACTGTAATACGGCTTGCTATTTCAGTAGCTTTGAACCTCAAGCTTGTGGAACTCTTCCCTATGACTGTTTTCCAAGGTAAATAATCATCTTTCGTTCTTGTTAGCTTCTTACATCAAGTGGTTTCGTGCCTTGTCTGGACATATTTCCATAAAAAAAATAGATGGTAACATTTAATGCTGCTAAGACTAAACTTCTTTCCTTCAACAATTATGAGAAATCTTCTGAACCACCGATTGCCATGACTAATAATACGCTACCTGAGAGTTCATCGTTGAAACTCTTTGGTTTAATATTCACAGGCAACATGAATTCAAATAAATACACTGAGGACATTGCCAAGACTGCTTAGAAAAAGATGGGCTCCTCCTACCATGCTAGAAAATAATTTGCATTAGAGAGTGTCCTATATCTTTACGAAGCCACAATTCTCCCATGCACAGAGTTCTGTTGCCACATCTGGGCTAGTCTTTCCCTCTTAGATAGGGTCAAAAAAAAATAATCCTAAATCTAATTGGCCAAACCAACCTCAGCCACTGTCCCATCGCTGCAATGTTGCATCCCTGTACTTGTCTTACAAGTACTTTAATGAAATGTGCTCCGATGAACTCCAAGCACTTGTGTTCTCTCAACATACATATCTCTGACTAGCCCGACAAGCAGCAAAATTTTACCTCTTCACTGTTGAAGTCCCAAGATGCAGGAAAGCATTAATATAATAGATTTTTCCTTCAGACTGCTAGACTTTGGAATTCCTTCCCTGTTTCTTGCTTCCCTGACTTTACTAATGTGCAAAAGTTTAAATATAACGCAAACAGACATCTTGCTACTCAACTCCCCAGATCGCTTTCTGTAGACATGATCCCAATTAGTTACCCTTCATGTCCAAGCAAAAGCATTGCAGAACTATAAACTTTTTTGTATTCTTCTTTATTATTATTAAGGTTGTATATAGTAATTATTACATATTATGAAGTAGCTGTACCTACTTAGCATTATTGTTATTTTATTTCATTTTTTTTTTTTTCACAAATACTTATTCTTTTTTAAATATAATTTTTTAAATTAAATTCAATTATTACATATTTACTTTCTATGAGTTGGCACATGAGTCACTATCAGGGATTGTTCACTGGCAATAATAATTGGTTTCCCTGGGGTCTGAGTGACAAGTGTCTTCAGATGTCCAGCTTTCTTCACCGCTTTCGATAATCATTGAAAATCACTTTGCACCATTGCAACAGTCGTTTTCCATTGATTTCTCACGTTATTGGCCTTCTCTGGAATGTGAGTGGCAAGGTTTCAGTACTCTCTGTACTTTTCCAGTGGAGATCTGGATGGTGCTTTATCTCTTCAAACTTTCAACTCTGATTCTTCACAAGCATTTCATATGAAACCAGCCAAAGCTGCTGCTGCTGCTGCCACCATTTATTTATTTTTTATTTTGGGATAGGAGGGGATTATGTGATTCCACTAATATTTCATCTGACTTGTATTCTTTCCCTCTTCTTCAAACTTATTAATATCTTGTCATTTTATAGAAGGAAGATGAAAGTCATTTTTCTGCTCGTGTATTAAGTTTATTGCAACGATTTAAAAAGACGTTTTTGAAATCTAAAACAAAATTAATTTCTGAAAGCAAATAATAAAAATGAAACAAAAACACTAGCGATATCAGATTGTATAAACTTTCTATTTCTTTACATCTGGACAAGTTTATGATAATGTGTGTGTGTGTGTGTGTGTGTGTGTGTGTCAGTAGGAGTTATTTCC
This sequence comes from Euprymna scolopes, assembly GCF_053919585.1. Lineage (NCBI taxonomy): Eukaryota > Metazoa > Mollusca > Cephalopoda > Sepiida > Sepiolidae > Euprymna > Euprymna scolopes. Next base: position 95,090,102 of record NC_136502.1, read on the forward strand.
CCTTAGACACTTTTTCTTTTTTTTACTACCTTGTAGTGAAGATAAGACTAGAATCAAATATTGTTTATAGCAAAATAAAACTTTATGTCCAATTGAAAACAAAGGAAATAATTCTCTCATAAATAAAATAAAAAATTGAATCTATTTTTTAGTTTTATTATTTACTAGGGAGGGGAGGGGTATGCTTAAATATTCATGCAGAGTTCGTATTTATTATTACGGTTAATTCTCTGTGGAATATGTTATATATTATATGCTATATATTATATGTTATATATTATATGCTTATGTATTATATATGTTATGTATTATATATGTTATATATTATGTTATATATCCGATTTCAAAAATGACTTGGGTGCCATCAGCTAGAATCAAAACCAAAATATTTAGCGATCCTCCATGTAAGCTAACTTAACAGATAAAGATTTAAAATTAAAGCACTTCCAATTTATTGAGATTGTCGGACTGGCTTCCTCATCTTGGTTGTTATAGTCACAACGTTTCGGCCGTTTTGCCCTCCAGCCTTCATCAGGTGTTTGTATCGAACTGGGGAACCGTTTGTTAGGAGTCTCGACCTCAACCCTTTATTATTATTACGGGGGTAACGTGTTCGGACTCCAGCTAGGCTCTGGGACATAGTTGCTGATTCTCTGTTTTGAATGTTACTTTTCACTGCCTTCGTTCAGGATTGAACTCAGCACCTTTGGGTAACTGTAAACTTTGATACAACGTCTACGACCACTCGGCCATATGTCACTAGGATGACCAAGATGAGGAAGTCAGTCCGACAATCTCAATAAAAGAAAACACCTCATCTCAAAAATACTAATTACTAGCACTTCCAATGATTGAATTTGCGCATGCTTAAAACTAATAAAAATGTCGGCAAATTAAAGTGAACATATTGCATTTTCAACTTGCCGTCATATTTTTGTACGTGTTATTCATCAATCCAAAGATGTTACTCATTGTAAACTACTCATGGTGAATGATTACTGTTTCCTGTTAATTTCAGTGTTATGTAACTATGAGTTTAAGAGTTCAGCAGTTAAATATTTTCACACAGACAGACATCTACTGTTTTATTTATACAGAGAGAATATTTGATTTTCCAACTAAAACTATTAACTTCAATTTGATAGATAATAAATGAAAACCTAAAACCACATTCGTTGTCAATATACATTTTATATTGGTCTGTTATGTTAAATAACTTCATTTAAATAAAAACACTAATAATCATTCAATTACTGTTATTCCTTTACTGCTAGTTTATTTTTGGTTCAATTTTTTTTTTTTTTAACCATAATTTTTAATTAACTTAAAATAAAAATCGTTTTTCCAATTAGTTTTACCTACAAAAAAAGCAAATGATATTTATCACAATGGACACAGGACAGGTACTTCAGCCAGTGAAACCAAAACGCTGATAATTAAATTTTTAATAAAATTTTTAACCATTAAACCCAATTTTGCCCTTGCCAACTCTTATTTGACTACTAACAAGCTACCCAGCATTGCCCGGTCAAAAAATATGCTTATTTTGTATCTATTATTAGAGAGCCAATTTTTTATAGTAGAGGCCACCCGGTGTGACTGTCATAAAATACAATTAAATATTTTAATTTATGCAAATTTCATATTCATTATTATAGAGCAAATATTCTATTGATTATTATATTGTACCTAATATATAGTAGTCATTTCAAAAGTAAAAAAGAACTAAAAAAAATGACTTAACATAGTGTTGACACAAATGCATATCAAATGACATCACCACTAAAGAAGAAAAAAACTATAAAAAAGAGATAACGATCACATTAGAGATGTGAAAAACGTCTGAGATTATGTGGATGACGTCGCGGCCATAACAATGAGGAAATAAATGTTGTTACAAAGAAAAGGCGAGTTGAAGTTCTTTTCTATTCTTTGTCTGCTCTGCGACTGAGGCTACAACATGTTTGTTCCTGAACAATGTTACACCTGCTAACATCCTCAAACGCAGTGAAATATATTAGGGCCGAGGATTCATCATATTGTCAACTAGATCTGGGAGACTGAAATACTCCCCCAAGATTGGAGTGATGCAACTATTGTAGCATTCTTTAAGAAAAGTGATAAGCGCTACTGCAGCAGATATCATGGTATGAACCTGATCGATGTATCTGCTAAAACATTGACTTCCATTGTTCTAAAACAATTTCAGTCACAACAATAAGGCCAAGCCAATGTGACTTTCATCGAGACCATGAATGTACCGATCAAATCTTCACCCTAAGACAACTTCTTAACTTAAATATCGTTGGTACTTCTAGTAAAGTAGTCATCTGTTTCATCGATTTAGTTGCTGCAGTCTATTGCGGCACCATCTAAAAGGTTATTCCATTTTATCTTAAAGCATATTATTGCTTGAGACGATTCCACACACATGTATGGAGAAATTTCAAAGCCCTTCAAAATACAATTTGCCATTCACCAAGGATGTATTCTATGCCAACAATTTTAAATCATGCCATTGATTGGATCACTTTGCATGGCTTAAAAAAGTTTCCCAGTGTTACTGTTCGATGCAATTTTGCCATGAAGGATTTAGGATTATGCAAATGATAATGTGTTACTAGGTGAAATATTTGCTAATATCTAGTTCGCTATTAATGAGGTTTAGCATCTTTTATCGCAAATTGATGAAAATAAATGTTTAAAAGACAAAAATACTGGCTGTTATTTTTATAATTTCAAATAAAATGAAACCTTTTTTTTTTTTTAATTTTGTTATTAAAAGTGCAATTAAAGATTGTTAATTTTATCTGTATAATTTTCAATAAAGTCCTTTTTTTATGTTTTATTTCAATAAATCGCTTCACAATATAAATAATGAAGAACAGTAAAAGGAAAGGAATTGATTTGCTTTGTCACCACCGGAAGTTAGGAAGTACATTAGCTGACTATAACCGTTGTTTTTCTTAAGAAGTTCAAATACTCAACTTTCAAACATTAATATTAGAAATGATTCTACTTTATTTTTTAAATCTATTACATGTGATCATCTTAAACATCTTCAGAAATAAATGAGGAAAACAAAAATACAATTAATTTAAAGTGGAGGGATCATTTTCACATATAAATTTAACATAAAATGATCCTTGAGTTAACATACATTTAAGCATGGGCTGACAAGCTCATTTCCGGCCAAATGTTTTTCAAAAATAAGTTCTGAGCCCAAAGCCAACATCGTATTTAATGTAAAGAAAATTAATTCTCTTCTTAAATGTAAATCATCGGTTTTAAATTCTCTAAAAATAAAAAATTTTTAGAAAAAATTGAAAAAAAAAAAAAAAACTTAGGAACATGGATCTAAATTGTCTTATTTATACATCAACTAATCCTTTAACAAAACCAAATTTTGAACAGGAGCGAAATCTGGATTACTTGAAACAAAATTCACTGAGTGGATTGAGCTGACTATCCATTCTGGCCACTGAATCCCTCACGAAGGATGACGCTTTTTCAAATAGAAATCTCAATTAAAATAAGATCTCATAAGCCTGATCATGTGTGACCCATGAAAAGACAGAAGACAACAGGTATATTGGTCCCCTAATTTATCAGAGAGGGACCTATGTTTTCAGTGGCATCCATTAGTCCAGACGATTGCCAGATAACCGTTCATTAGTTTTTCCTGAAATTTTGCCACAAATTGTATTTTATTAGATGTGCACAGTAAAAAAAAATTTTTTTGTGAAAATTCCCGTTGCGACCCCAGGGACTCAAAAGAGGTAAAAAATACCCCAAAATTACACATTTTGCCCCATAACTTTTGATCCATCTATTATATATTTTTGAAACTTGGCCAAAATGTGGAGCTCATTGTTCTTAATATAACTTCAGTATTGGTGACCCTGGCAAAATTCTGGTTTGCATCCCTGGGGACTTTCAGTGCTAAAAACGCCCCTTTTTGTGGATTTATTTCATATTTCTCTACAAAAACTTTATGTCTGACTATATAGTGGTTTTTCATGGTAGTCAACTTAAATATACATGTGTTATGGCTTGAAACTGCACTGTTATCCATTTACACTGGGATTCAGCATCCTCGGGCTCAAAACAGATCAAAAATGCCCCAAAATGGCACTTTTTGCCTACTAGCGTTTGATCCATTCATTAGATTTTCCTGAAACTTGGCCAAAATGGAGAGACCATTGTTCTTAATATAGCATGGTTTACCCTGGTAAAAGTTTGGTTCACATCCCTCTGGGACTTTTAAAGCTAAAAAAACATGCCTTTTTGGAGCACTTTTTCATATTACTCCAAAACTTGATATGTATGTCTATACAGTGGTTTTCCATGGTGCCAAACTCAAATATACATGTCTTAAGGTGTGAAACTGCATGGTTTGTCTATTTTCACTGGGATTCAGCATTCCCAGGAGCTCAAAAGGGGGTAACAAATGCCCCAAATTTGCAAAAACTTATACTTTTTACCCCATAACTTTTGCCCCATCAATTAGATTTTTCTGAAACTTGACAAAAATGTGAAAGCAAGTCACCCTTCACACTTCTCACATTCATCATTTCTTCACTATTTTTTTTTTGGCGTCATCTCATGTGCAGCACCAGAGGGGAACCACGCACACGTGGCTTAATTTAAAAACAAAAGAACTTTCTACTCTCATAGAGATGTTAATTTTTTGATTAAATCTCATGCAGAAATCTTTTATCTGAATCCATAGAAATATCATTTTTCATCTTCAGTTTGATTGCACCGAAAATATAATTCAGCATCATCCATTGAGACTTTTGAATATTATATTTCATTTTATTATTTTAAGTTTATTGGATATCATTCAAAACTAAGTGCTATTTTATTTCATTTTCTTAATCAGAATATTCTGGTTAATTGTGCTTTTAAGATAAATATCCTTACTTTCAAACTCTATACACCTAATATTTCCTCATCTTTTTCTTGTATTCACATGTACATATATTCCCTATTTGCTCTGTTTTGTTTTCTTCATGTGGAAATTTATTGGTTGTCTTTTGAATTCCAGACGGTTTCTGAGAGAGAATAACATGTCTTACGTTCTCAGTGAATCTGCTAAATTCACACTTGTATATTGCAGGAGATAAGTGTCCATTCTGGCAAAATTTTACTTTCACTTTTTGTGCAAAATTAAAAAAAAAAAAATCCAAGGTGTGGTTATTAAGAAAAGTGCAAACAGACGAACAGGAGTGAATTACTAGATCCAAATCCTCCTTTGTCAGGGGAATAATAAGTGTTCAATCAAATGGAATAGATTCGCTAAGATTTCAGTTTTGCATAGTTGAATAAAAAAAAAAAAAGGGAGATGAGTAGGAGAGAAAGATCACTATTTGCACATTATTAATTCTTGTCAATGCTTAATACAAAATTCTTTCCGCAGTAAACACCAGATTTTCAGATCAACTCATCGATGACATATTGTTTTCTAAGTTTAACAAACAATGATCCCCTGCAACTGATATTTTCCTGGTGGCTTCTTCACTACTAACATTTTCATTATTAAATTTAAAAAAATAAATTAAAATACATCTGTTGTATAAGTCCACCTAATTGTGTGTGTGGGGGGGGGAAGAGAGAGAGAGAGAGAGAGAGAGAGAGAGAGAGAGAGAGAGAAAAGAAAACGTACAAATGACCTGAAAGGCAGACAAAAAAAGGTCATATATGGGAAGTTTCAAGTCTGGTTGATTGCAATGAAAAAAAAAAAATCATAAAACGGCGGATAGTCTTCTAAAGAAAGGTCAAGTGTTTTGGGGTTTTTTTTTTGTTTTCTTGAATAACACATTTCTAACAAGCTTTTTTATTCACATAAGACAGGTGAATGAAATGTTTTTAATTCTACTAAATGCAGGTTTCTTCATCTTTCGTCGTCAGAGTTACTCTATTCAGTTGTTCTTCATCAATCTTAAGTTGGTGTTCCCACATGAAACTAGAAATATAAGCAGATGTACATTTTCAGAAAAACCGATATTTCTCCACTTTATAGCCCATTTTTTTGTGAGTTTTGATTGGCAACGTCTAGTGGACAACAAAAGTTACCAACTATACTGAGCAAAGGGATGTCACTGTAAAAATGATTAAAAAAGAAAAGAAAAAAAAAACTACTGTAATAATTTCATAACTTTTACTGTTTTATTTATTTTTTTTTTCTAGGTCTTTTTTTGTTGGGGGTGGGGGGGATAAAAGTTTATTTCTTTGAATTAGTGAACAAATATATTTTTTGTTTTGTTTGATTACGAAAAACTATTTTGGTATTGTATTTTTTAAATTAATCCAAAAGTATTAACACTTTTTTTTAGCTTGGGGGTATATGAATTTTTTTTTTTTTTTTTTCAATAAAACAGGTGTACTTTTTTTTTGAGTATTTAAAAAAGAATTTTTTGTTTACAGCCAAAGAAAAGTTTGGAGCAGCTGACGATGGCTTTTTTTTTTTTTTTTTTTAAATGCATTTTTTTCTGCAAATAGATTTTTTTCTGCTTTTAAGTTTGATTATTAGTGTTTGTCATTCATATGGGCTTAGGCTTTTTGGGGGGAAACTTGTGGTTTCCTGAGGATAGGTTATTTCCTTAAGGATAGCATTTTCTACCGGTTGGAATAAATCAGCTGACAGCGGCAAAGTCGGCTGAGAAAGGTTGTTAGAGAATGTAGAAGGAGGAAGTTCCTGAACCGTCGGGTAGCTTTCTGCAATATGCTTTATGACAGAGACAAAAGGATTCTTTCTGAATTTTTGTTGCCACATAAATTCACTAAAATAACTGCCAACCAGACCGCAGTTGGTTCCACAATCTTATTTCATTGTTTCGCCTCCTTCCACATCTTCTCCATATGATTTGTGGTCGGTAGCCCTAGTCGTAGGGTCCACGAAATTAAGGCTGTGGTTAACTGTAAAATGTTCATACCCTTCAGATCTAAATTTGCAGAAAGCTTTCCAGCAATCAGAGACTATCATGGTCCTTGGCAGTTCATATTTTTTAATTAACAGAAGGAGAGTTTCCGATTTACAGTCTGGGACTGTGACAAGAAAATCCTCCTTCTCAGCAGGGTCATATTCTCTGAAGACCCAGAACGGTTCGACAGCCCTCTCAACAATGTTTCCGTCTATTAAAAAATGACTTGAAAACTTCCACTATGTGCCCTGAATCTCCAATCTGCTGGGATTCCTAAGGAAATAGTCTTCGCAAATATCTCAAGAAGTTTTTCCAGTCGGTGAGAGTGTGATCTAACCTGATATTGCACTCTCGCTGTAGATTTTTTGTGTGTAGCCATTTTGTACGCTAACAAATATATAAAACGTATAATTATAGGTAGCCGGAGATGGGACCTCTGGAAAAGGTTGCGCAAGAAGGTCCTGTGTCTGCAGTGGCTATTATTGCACCTCCAGCCGAAACCATCAGTTACGCTTCGTTGTTTCAAGATACACTTTCGACATGTTTTACACCTTCTCTCCGTTGCAAGCAGCTGGTTTTCCTGACAAAACGCAAGGACTGTTTCTGGAGATTTGCAAATAAATTCCAATCCTGAACGATTCATTTTCCTTTGTTTTCACAAGAGTTGTTGCTTGAATGTGACAACGGTCATAGAAACAAGCATATTGTTAAAAATGTCACAGACACTAACTCAAAACCCGACGAATAGGAAACATATGCAAATTAAGACTCGGTTGAATTTGAGCATATAAAAAGCCAGAATTTTTTTCATTGGAGAGAAGACGCTTTTGGTTCATTCACTTGCATCTTTTTTTACTCACTTCGTATAATCTGCCGGTTTCCATTATTCACCAGGTGTTGCCAAGCGAGACTCTAAAGTGCAGAAGTACTGAAAAATTGTTTGAAATGAGAACATTATTTGTAGCTCAGGTTCTTGTCCAGAATTCTCCCTATATTAAAAAATAAAGAAAATTCTGTATGATTTATATATCCGTGCTAAAACAATGTTTTTTTTTTTTTATCACGTTAATTGATGAAGTAGTTTTATTTTTGCAAAGAAAATAATATTTAAGCGATTAATGAGAATTTTTAGGCATTATAAGGTAAATCTAATACTACCTCTGGTCGGAAATAGTTGGTGCACAAAAATGTTCAATTTGGTCAAAAATACTTGGTGCATACACGTTTCAAGTTTTATAAGGCAGTACTTTTGAAAGGAAATACAGGTTAACCAAATAATTATACTTAATTAAATTGACAATTGATAGTACGTACATTCTTACAATGTATGATTAAATAAATATACAAAAAATAATGCAAAAAAAAAAAAAAAAAGAAAGCTAAAACATCTAACTATTTATTCAATTGTGTTAATTTACTTTTCAATTCTTCTGATATCAAAATTGAAGTAGGAAGTTTTCCTTTTCTTTCTAGCTGTGCTTTTGACATATGCTGAAGCCTGTAATTGTTGCCACCATCAGCCAAAATTATTTGTTCCATTGTCTCCTGCAATGTCAGGAAAATGTTGTTCAACTTTGATTTTTCTAATTCTTGACAGCTGCTTTCAACTGCTTCAATTAATTCATCAATATTCTTTGGAGCTTTTTGGTGTTGAATGGATTGGATTGTATTGAAGTAACGTAGGTCAAGCACATTCAAATCCGGACTGTTTGTAGGCTGGTTAACCAGTTCAATGTTCAGCCTTAATCTCTCTTTTTTTGAACACAGGGTCCGTTGGATGTACATGTGGCTTAGCATTGTCTTGTTGAATTATGATTCGTTATGCAATGGATCCATTTGGCCATTTGTTCTGTGTGGAAACAAGGACCTTTTCAACAAGGAATTCAAGAATTTGAATTTTCGTGATTGTATCCATGACTTTAGTTACCATTGTTCCAGCAGCCGCCTTTTGTTTGACAAATAGTCAAATTTCAATCTTCCTGTCAAAGTAACATCAGCGATGTGGATCCCAACGGGATCGAGCCATGGCAGCAATAAACCTTTGTAATGAAACGCTTGCTTTTAGTGGTTCTTAAAGGATCATGATCGTCTTTGCATAATAAAATTTCCTTGCATTTTGCGTCATGTAAAACCATTTCTCATCAATATGTATGACATCAAACATTTCTCTAAAAGTTCCTCGATTTAAATCCAACTGCAAATGGCAAAAATCAACGCAACATTTCATGTTTTCTATCATGAGAAGCGGTTTTACAGCATTTGAATGTGCCCGAATTTCGCCATCTTTCATCCTTGCAATCAACGTTGTCTTAGGTATTCCACATGCTTGAGCAGTAGACCTCAAATTGGTTCTTTTTCTCAAGGGAATGGTGTTTATTTTTGCCAACTGTGAACTAGTCTTTCTTTTTTCGGCCACAGAGAAACTTACGGCTCAAAGAATCCATTGGCACCGATATATCGGACGAACTGTATAGTGCTCGTGACCAAATTCTGCCTACAGTATTTCTTCCTATACTGAATTTTGTGGCAACATCTTTGATTGCACCTCGTTCTAGGATGCGCCCTTTAGACCTTTGTAGCAACGCTTGCAGAACTGCTGTTCATCTTGAATTTGTCAATTCTCTCTTATCACTTCTGTTTTTACCTTCCACATTGGCATCAACTACATTTCCCATATTTATATAGCCACTGCGGGTATTTTTAAAAATAGATTATATAGCAGTCAACAAAGTAATGCGCATAGATTAAAGTCTAAATGACTTTTAGAATGAAAACTGTTCTTTTACAATCAAGCACGCGCTAAAGTACTACCAAAAACCCCTAAAACATTGAAATGGTGCGTGACAAAACCTAAAACGCGGACAGTTTTAATTCTGCACCAACTATTTCCGACCAGAGGTAGTATGAATTATTGTTGACTTACTTTCCTTGTTTTTTTTTAGATGTTTTTCAAAATGATGGGGCAAGACACTCCTTGAATGTCATAAAAGTTGCTTTTATTTAAAAATAAAATTACTTAACCAATTAATGTAATTTTCCAAATATATTTTTCTTTCTTTTTGTTTTTTTAATATGAGGGAATTCTGGACAGGAAGCATAGCTCATTTTATCACGACAGAGATGAAACAAACAGGAATTATTTGTAATTTAAATTCCTCAACTATGATTCTGCCTATATATTCTCCACTCTTCAGTTGTGCCATCTACAGTGAATGCTTCCTTCCTGCCATATTCATTGTTTATTATGTTTTCAGACAAAAGCACTATCGGAGACAAGTGAATCGAGAAAGAGGACTACTCAACATTTTCAAATTAAAAATTAAAAAAATATTTTTTTTTTTTTTTTTTTTTTTTTTTTTTTTCGGAAATTGTTCTCTTCATAGAATAGTCTGTGAGGAAGAACAAAGAAAAAGTTAAATATCTGGGGAAAAAGATGTTTTTTTTTTGTTTGTTTGTTTAGTGATACAAACTTTTAAAATTGCCTTTTAACATAGGAGTTAAATAAAAATGTTTTCAAATTAAAAGTAAAAATTACTGAAAAGTTTTTTACCTGACAACTTTTCATTAAACAAAAAAAAAAACACACACACACACAATTTACACAAAGCTGATTTAACAGATTTGATGCAAATGCTCAAAATCATGAGGTAAATAAAAAATAAAATGGAGAAATCTTAATTAAAAACAATCCTTGTTAATATTTTTGGTGGTCAGGTAAATTGCCAACCCTTTTTCAAATTATTTAGATTTCTTTGAAGAGTGACTCAGGAAGACATTTTCTTTGAATTCTCTGCACAAAAAGGCAATTTTGAAAATGTTAAATTTTATTACAGAAAATTTATTGGGTGTAAAAAAAAAAAAAAAAAAAAAAAAAAATGGTCAAATAAAAAGTCTACTTTGAAATTGTTTTTCAAACAAATCAGAAGTTAAGAAAAAAAAACCCATTTTTTTTTAAATTTTTTTAAAATAAATTATTCCAAGAATTTTTTTCAGTCTTGAAATGTTTAACTTCCATTAGTGATTAATCATTTTTTTCTTGATAAAAAAAAAAAAAAAAATTCTGAACTGAAGCCATAAAAATCACTTTTAAGACAAACCCAAAATATTTGTTGTTGGAGTTCCTCACTTTTTCAATTCAACAGAAAAAGATTGGATGGTTTTCTCAAGAAAATATGTAAATGTGAAATAATTATTTGATTTCAAAGGTGGTGAACTCACTGGTCCATTATTTTGTAAAAGTTATTTCTTTTGCTCAGGCTTATGACTGGTAGCTCTAAATAGAGAGAAAAAATGTATGTGTATATATAAAAAAAAAAATGTGATGGAAGGCCGCTTGAAGAAGGCAGGTGAAAAAGTTTTTTTTTTTTTGTTTTGTTTAACTGTAAGTGTCTATACTACTCATAACGGGATTCTTAATTATGGCACCAAGTAATGGGTATTATAGTTTTTCAATTGTTTGTGGTGATCAGAGAGAACCTTGCATTTGGCTGTCTTCAATACTTTTTATAAAGAACGAAAATAAAATTCTCAAACCAAAGGCTGGATTTCTTGCTGTACTTTTTGTCTTAGAAACTCTAAAAACTTAAGTTAGTTTTTTAGCATTTATTCATCTTTTTATAATAGGGTTGGATGTAAAAAAAATTAAAAGAATAAATAAAGGGATTAGCAAGAACTCAATCCAAAATAAATCTAAAAAGAAAAAATATGTGTATATATATATATATATATATATATATATAGATACTTTCACTACACCGATGAAGACTGAAGGATCGGTCGAAAATTATGTACTTATGAAAAAAGTTTTTTAATTTTTTTTTTTTTTTTCATAACATTATTATTTTGTATTCCTGCACGTCGCCAATTAAAAACGAATAAAGAAAAGTTATAAGCTTTTATACTTTTCGCATTCTTTTTTATTCATATATATATATATATATATATATATATATATGGAATAAATCGGTTACTGACAATTTATCTCTAATCAACTAAACAAGTTATCGGAAAACCGAAACCAGTGGATATTTCTGGATTTAAATAAATTTGTTTATTGTTCATAGGCGAATAACTAAATAAGAAATGTATTTTTTTTTTTTTTTAAATTTTAATGCATTTTATAGTTGCCTTTTAAATAGTGAGAAATTAATTTGTGAACGAAATAGTTAATAACATTTTCATGATTCATAAAAATATTTGACCAAGAATTTGTTTTAATTATAACATAATGACTCTACAGAAAATTGGTGTTAATAATAATAATAATAGAATTCAAATGCTTCCATTTTTCATTAAAAAAATCTTATTTAACCAAGAAAAGTCAACTTTTGTTTATGGCAGATGCATTTCAAGTGAAAAAAAAAAAAAAAAAAAAATTACCTGGAATTTTGTTAATAGTGCAGCTCATCTGGTGATTCGCCATGTCTCATGTGTCACATCTTTATCAACGTCTATTATACGAGAAGTAAAATTCTTTATGTGAATCCTACTTACACATTTTAAAAATCCCATGTGTAAATTTACACAATTTGAATTATTTGGTCTATTATTCTCATCTTCAGTGTTATTCTCACATTTCAACCGAAGTAACCTCCATCAGATGTATCTTGTCAAACTCAAAGAATCTGCATGGAAATTTCAAACAGAAATCCTTTATTAAATTCATGGGAGTACCATGCTGTCATTCCATCAGTTAGTTGTATTCTTGCCATCATCTGCACTGAGAACTGAACCTTCAACATCCAGAAGAATGATGCTTAAAACTGAATACAGAAAATTAACTCTCAAACTAATCTATCTCTGGCCAAGTCTTTATTTATCTTTTCTTTTTTCTCTCAAGTCCATACGTACAGTTTGAAGTTAGTATCTATGACAAAAGGATAGAAATCTTGTGAAAATGGAAGCCACCAATATTAGGAAAACAGTTCAAAAACAAATAATGAGACTATAAGAAATACTCGTTTACATGTTATGATAAAAACGGATTCAATTTTATTTATTAAATCAGCTGGTAATTTACTTTCCGTGTGAATTTAAAAAAAAAAAAAAAAAAAAATTCTCAGCTCAACAGGCACTTTAAAAGGCAGAGTTATAAAGAAAAATCTTTATCATTACATTAAAAGAGCTTCCCTCAAAAAGACAGTGAATATGGCAGTTTTCATGAGGTGACATTTGTTTACATCTAATGAAAAATAATACAAAATGAAGTTAAAATCAATAGACACCAGTGACCATTTTGGTGGAATCAAGGGTTTGTGATAAATTCATTGAAATCGTGATAATTAGTGACTTAAGATTTACTTTGTTTCAACTAAAGGTTTTTCTTAGAAATCTACTAGCAGGGAGACCCGACGTTTCCCCCCGAGATTGAATGAGGATCAACGAATGTTGTACACTTACAACTGCTATAATACAATAATGTCAGAAATCGGTGAAATTGCACTTTTTTTAATCAAATTGATTACTTTCTCGACGTGGAGACCCACCGCTGTGGACCAGGAGGAAGCTTCACGTGCCTCTCTGTAGTGACTTGGTCCACAATACTGTTGATTTTATAAAATCATTTTCATATAAATGGCTAAAGGCAATTATTATGGTTCACTTGTTATCTAAACAGATACATTCATTTCGAATGCACCCCTGCCTTATCAAAGAACGTAGGGTTGATTTTATTATACACTGACTTCTTTTGTTTGTACAGTGATGAAACTTCTCAAATCTATTTGCGATGTTTGTAAACTTTGGTCCAAATCGAGCTGCTCCTTCTTTAATCAGATTTCTCAATTATCGCTTTATCAGAAGCATTCCGATACAAAACCTATGTGAAAGCATTCGAAGACATATGAAATACATTTGTCTGAAAATTTAAAAACATAGTTTTGGAGTCCATAGGGAACAAACTCTCACACACACATGCGCAAAGTGGCTTTTATATATAGATACAATTAAAAACAAAGCCCTATACTAAGCTAATTAAGATAATTTAATGGCTTCAAAATCACTTACAAATATTGAAGGCTATACAAAGTAAAAATGGGACAAGCCATTTTTTAAATTATTGTTGAAAATAAACTGTCAATTTGAAAGTCATTTTTAGATAAAATTAAAGTTGGGATGGGGGTCAAGTATTATAGTATTATTAGTATTTTTAAAGAAAAAAATAGTAATTTTGACTGCAGCACTTTTGTATTAATGAAAACAAAATGACAGAACTGTTCCAGCCATGCAAACCCAGCTCAGTTGAAAACATTTGGTAATAAAAAAAAAAAAAATAAATAAAAAAAAAAAAAGTTAAAATAGGTTGAAATTGAAGACAATCAATACAAAGTGGTTTTTTTTTTATTTGTTTTTTATTGTTGGTTTAATCATTCTAATTAAAAAAAAAAATAAAATAACTCCAGAATCATAGTCATGGGTTTAGGCTACGGCTCCACATTTATTCTACTCCAAGATTTCACCATTTTTTGCAGAGGGAGAAAGGAAACCATTTCTGTAAACCTACTTTAGGGTATTTGGCTGGACTTGGTAAAATAAAAAATCCTTCATCTTGGTTATTTTCATAATCCGATCATATTTAACAGTTAAATTTTTTTTTATCTGAAAGAAATAGATGCTAAGTAACCGAATATTTATCAATTTATTCATTTAAAAAAAAATTTTTTTATGTTTTATTCATTTTAATTCTTTTAGAAGTGAAACTAACTATATTTACTATAAAATGTAAAATACGGATAATAAAATTTGTTAATTGTCATTATGCATTTCGGTAAAAATCGGCAAGAAAAATAATGAAAGGTAACTTTCATTTTCATTATAAATGGTTTTGACATGATTTCAGAAACGAGAATGCAAGAATAATAAAGTTGATCTGCGACTTTGAAGCCATTCTATTTATTTCTCACTGGTTGCTTTAAAAATTTGGTTTTGTACTGAAGTGGTTTTAATTTCATGGTTTCTGATTTTGCCACCCAATCAACTATTGTTTTGAACGTCATTAAGATCTTGCATCTGATTTCTATTCCTAAGTAATAGATTTAAGAGCAAAAAAAAAAAAAACAAATAAATAAATCAATTGTAAGATTTTTAGTTAAAAATAAATTAATAAATCGTATCAGTCGGTAGGTATTAACTATTTTTTTTTTTTTAAATTTATGCGAAAAAAATTTTGTGTGTGATGTGATTATTATACAGCATTTCCAGCTACATTGAGAGGATCAAAGTGCTGTATCTGTATGCTTTTGTTTATTGCCTTTAATCTTTTTTATGGGGGTGTAAGGGTGATTTACCTGTTGCCTGAGGTGTCCACATTTGTGAGAGAGAGAAAGCCAACGAGACAATGCGAGTATTCCATCCAGAGTACCCCAGCTTCCTTTTTGCCCCCCCCCCTCCCTCTAAAAAAAAAAATGGAGCTGGTGAGGAGACGAGTAGATAAGGACATTAATCGACAAATGTTTGTATAAAAAAAATTTAAAATAAGTTGTTTAGTGGTATTAGACACACAACAGAAGTCACCTATGTTTGTATAAGAGACATTTTTTTTTAAGAGCGTTTTTTTTTTTTTAAGGAAGGAAAAAAACTGTGTCATATTTTCAAAGACAATTATCTTTTTAAATTTTCAAACCAAAAAATGATGAATCGTTCGATAACAAAGTGAGGGGGGAAGGGGTGATGATAACTAGACGAATCCTATCTGATCACCATTTCTTGTTTTCTTGACTTTTTTTGTGTATGTGTTTTCTGCTAATTACTTCTCTCGACTTTTGTGCATGCGTTTATGTCGCAGAAGGGTGTCACTGCGCGCAAACTGTTTGGTGCACACTTCGCAGTGAAACGGTTTCTCACCAGTGTGCGTTCGTTTATGCGTCTTAAGATGATGCTTCTGTGCAAATTGTCGCGAGCAAATGTCACAGTGGAATGGTTTCTCGCCAGAGTGGGTGCTCTTGTGAATACGCAACGTGCCCCGCCGTGCAAACCGCTTCGAGCAGATCTCACAATGATAAGGCTTTGACGAGTTATCTATTTTGGGGGCTGGGGCAGGGACAGCAGCAGTAGGCACGGGAGCAGGAGCAGCAGCAGCAGCTACGGCAGCAGAGGCCACCACATTACTATCCTCTCCTCCAGATTCCGAACTGTCATCATCATCGTCGTCATCATCATCGTCGTCGTCATCGTTGTTGTCATCATCTCCATCTTCAACGCCAGCTGAAGGTGCCATCATAATTCCCCCTCCCCCATCATTGTTGTTGTTGTTGTTGTTGTTCTGAACTTTGACTGGGTGATTATGTGGATGATGATGATGATGATGGTGCGGATGTTGGTGCTGGTGTGGATGATGCTGATGGATATGTTGATGCGGATGATGGTGATTGTGATGGTAGTTCTGCTTTTGCTGTACTACCGGCGGCGGCGGCGGTGGTGGTTTGTCTGCAGTCTCGGCATGCGTCTTCCGATGCTTTTCAAGTGTCTTGCTAAGCAAGAACTTCTTTCCGCAGATCTCGCAGTGGAACCGTTTCTCGATGGTAAGCATGATGTCATGTGGAAATGTGCAGCCGTTTGCAGGAAGAACACGAACACGGCTTCAAAATGAAACCGAAATGACTCTTGTTTTCTGAATCCAATTTGGTATTTTTCAAAAGTGCCAGAACTGGTTGCAGTCAAAACAAGAAATGTCTCTTGAGGTTTTTAAAAAAATTGTTCGTAACGCGAGGCAACAAAATCTCTGTCCATATCATAGATGAACATCTCTTCTTCTAAGGTTCCTGGAACGAGAAAGAAATATGAAATATTTATCCACGGAAAAATAGCAAAGAATAATGAAAAGAAAATTTTAAGCTTCATTTCAATAAGAACAATAATTAATGTATAGACATGCATATTAATTTAATATTATGTTCAGCTATTATGAACATATATGTATGGGATAATCACGTTGACACACCAGTTCCAGTCAGATCACCAAAGTGTTCCAATATTATTGGTATAAGAGAGAGGGGAGTATCACTGAAAATTGGAAGGTTCTACTTATAAACATTGACGATAGGGAATCAAATGGCGTCACGTTCTGTTAGCAACCAATCAGAAAGCAAAGTTGCTCCATAAAAATATTGAATCTTTTAGCATTCAAGCATATAATTTTTTTTGTTTCAACACGAGAGAGATCTTTTACTCTTTGCCTGCAAAATTATAAAATCCAGGACCTTAGCAGAACAGCTGCCCACTGAAAATACATATGGCATAATCACGTTGACACATCGGTTCCTGTCAGATCACCAAAGTTAAGCAACGTTGAGCTTGGTCAGTATTAAAATAGGTGACCATTTGAGAATTTCAGGGGCTGTATGTGCTTTACGCTCATCTTCCAGTCAGTTTTGGACCTCTTTTTGCCACTGGACCTAAACATTGCCAATTCAGGAGAAGTGTACTTGGAGATTGTTCAGCCCTTGCCTCACAATTACATGTGCAGTTACCTTTACAGTGGTGTCCATTGTCTTTTAAGATTGAATGGACGCATCGATTATGAACATAGTTTATATTAACTTTCAAAGCATACCAAATACTGCTATTTTCAAAACACTTTTTTTTTTTTTTTTTACATAAAAATGTGTAAACAAATCTTTTAAAATTATTTCCGCACCATAAGTGTGAAAGATTATTTTCAACATGACCACATCTTGCTTACTGATGCATTATGGTTCGATTTTTTTTTTTTTATGAGAGAAACAATTAAATGAGTTTTAAAATAAACTAGCCTGGGTGCCTGGCTTTCCCCGGGTGTTTGAAGGTGTGTGATTGCGAGGGCAAAAAAAAAATAGTGGTAGTAGACAGGCAGGCTTGAAAGTGAAAAAAAAACGTGACTTGTTAGCTGTTGTGCCCATCGCCAAACCGAGTGACAGAGGTTTAACTTTTCCAGTTCAAAATGGGAATAGTTCAATTCAAAATGAGAAATTTAAAATAAAAAAAAATAAATTTATAAATATCTTTGGTGCTACAACAAGGTATTGATTTGTTAATTTTTTTTAGCCTAATGATTAGGTCAACTGAAAACTGTGATTACAGAAGTGCGAAAGCATGTATCTTGGAGGTATTTGAGATGGATGGAAATTGGAAAGCCCTAGCAGAAAATCTTTCTATTCTGAAAACCACCGTCTATCGTTCGATTAGTAAGGGAAATCAACCTGATACGAGAGGAAGGCCTAGAAATTGTAAGGTCAAACAGGTGCATTTGGATTTTATTCAAGCACTAGTGGATGAAAATCCTAGGATCACATTAAATGTGGTCTGTGAAAGGATTGAAGCCCAGTTTGGGTTTAAATTGTCCAAATCTACAGTAGCAAAGCATCTAGATATGATGACTTATACGATTAAAGCTGTAAGATTTGTGCCCGAGAGGGCAAATTCAATTGAGAATAAAAATAAAAGTAGTTATTTTGTTCAAAATTATTGAATTACCAATCAACTGGAAAACACATTTTATTTATGGATGAAACAAACTTTAATGTTCATATTTCCAGGAGAGATGGGCATTCTCTAAAGGGTAGGTGATGTAATAGTTTCAGCCGGTACTCAGGGTGCCAATATTCACATTATTGGATGTATTGGTCCCCATAGCCTCGTGTACCATGAAATTCAAAGAGGATCTTTTTAAAAGGAAAGCGCAGTTTTGGATGCAAGAATATTTCAGAGCTGCAAAGAGATAATATAGTTATGATGGTTGTCACTCAAACTTTGAAGTTTTTAGTGAAGAAGAATTTCTAGGATGTGAAGTGCTTAGGTTAGGACCATACAGTCCAATGTTTAATCCAATTGAACAAGTATGGTCTTTAATCAAAACTTATGTCAAGCAGGAATTGGCTGCTAAAATTGTGAGTATTCGAACTTTGACGTTATTAATTGAGGAAGAATTTGGGAAGGGTTACACCAGAAGTATGCAATCATTTCATAGCTGGAATTCAATCTAAAATTCCTGCAGTTGTAGCATTAGAAGATGTGTTCTAATAAATGACTTGAAGAATTTTTTTATATTATAAAATGTTAATATAATTGCTAAAATAATTTATAAAATATTTTTTATATTTATACTTATAATAATTTTTCCATTTTGAACTGAACTATTCCCATTTTAAAATGAACTACTCCCATTTTGAACTGGAAAAGGTATAGACAATCGAAAAGAGGGGTTGACTTTCGAAAATATCGGCGAAAAAAGCCATCCCTCCCTGTATAAAAGTGCCCAGTTGAGGGTGAAGGAATTAATGCTTTTGACCAATTTTTCAATATTTGTCCTCCGAAGGGTCGAGCTTCAAAATGATACCGATCTCATGAAAATCCATCGCCTCTGTTGAAAGTTTTAGGCACACATACATACATACATACATACATACATACATACATACACACTAACAGACAGGTGAGATCTATAGAATAGATTATGAATTTATTTACAGACTAAAAAGACAATTTAAAACTAATTATCAAAAATTTGCATAGAATTAGCCTATTTCTGAATATGTTAAAAAAAATCTTTTGAATTGGTACTTTTCAACTGTCTTAACATAAATTTGTTTTTTTGTTTTTTTATGACCCACTAGCAGGAGTACTTGGTATTGGCTGGGCCATATAAAAAAAAGAAAATGAAGTTGCGTCCAACTATACTTGCTAAATGATTTTTTGTTTTAATTTAATTATTTTTACTGTGCAATAATTTATATCAGTTTGAAAAAAAATCCACTGATATGAATTCACGATAAGGGCAGCAAGAAAAAGTTTTAAGCGGTTACGATTAAAAAAAAAAAAATGTGCGTGTGTATATATATATATATATATATATATATATATATTTGTGCATTTAATAGTAGACTGATAGGCATAAGTTTCTAGCAGTGCTCGAACTTTGGGAGCTATGGCATGGCCAGAGCATATTAAAAAACTTGATGAAGAAAATGCAACTATGTCACTGCAAATATGATCAAAAGTGTTTTTGTCTTTATAAGTTTAATCTAGGCCTCTTGATTCCTTGAGGAACATAGGGCCGCAACAACGCTCCTCCAACGGACCTGGTTCTGCCTGGTCCTCTTCAGTTTGGCCCATGTCATTCTAGCAGCCCTGTCTCTCAGCTTCAATGCTTATTTTTCATGTCTGCCTCAGGCGACCAATTTGAATCTGCATTTAGGTTTAAACACAGATAAAGAGTGGAGGAAATTATTGATAGTGTTTTCAGCCAAACGAGTGTTTCTTGTGAATGTTTGGCGAGGGGGGACCATATATTGGAGCTCAGATGAGCACTTGAAAATAATGATAAAACAGAGACATGCTCGCAACGTCTTCTGCTTCTGTGAGAAAGAAGTTGCAGGGAAGAGAAAAGGGCATCCCCCACTAAGCTACGAAGTCTATTCTGAACTCAAGGTAGGATAAGGTCGTTCTTGTAGCTCCTGCCCAGATGTGACAACAGTACTTCATCCTTGGACATACCTTGCTGTTATATAGGTAGAGAATTGCATCAGCAGGAAGATATCTACTGGATCGATAGAAGGATCCCATCGTTTTTCCAGCGACCTTGACAACAGATTTGATATACCTATTTCATTTTAGATCAGGAGTAAAGGTCAAGCCCAGAAGCTTGACAAAACAGAGCCTCCCCAAGACAAGAGTCATTCATTTCAATTGATGCCAGATGGGGATCAGAATGCTGGTGATGTAAAGATAGAAGCTTGGTTTTAGATGCATTAAAAATAACCAACCACTTCTTTCCCCATTGTATCACATGCTCAAGATCAGAGAGAGAATCAGAGAGCTTGGTCGTTTACGGCCTTTGATCTGCTGCCGTAGATGGTAGTGTCGTCAGCAAAAATGTCTATAAATGATCTAAGGATGTGATTTGGAAGACCATTAATGTAGATCAGGAAGAGAGTTGGACCCAGGAAGAACTCCTGAGGGACTCTAGCATTAATACTATAACAGGGCTTTATATTGAGAGTGAAACAGTCGCATTTGCAAGTGATTTTTCAAAGTGTTGACTAGAAATAATGAAACGCTTATCTTTTGGCGATTGTATTGCTTTCACTGACAATCTTCCAAAGCTCACTACTGAGTGAAAAATATCTTTTCAACTTTGTTTTTTTTTTTAATAAAACGAACAGTTAAATTATTTAAACAATAACAGTTTAATAGAACAATGTACTCTTTTTTTTTTTTTAACAAAGGCTGTTTAAAAAAATATCTGAAGAAAGAATGTTTATACCTTCAAGTATCAACATAAAATTTGTTGTATATTTAGAATTACACTTAAAAAAAAAAAAAAAAAAAAAAGTTTTTTTAAAATTTTTAAAAAAATTAAAAAACTTTTTATAATGTACATACTCATCACAGAATGAAGATGTCATATTCTAAAAATCATGTGGGTTGGGCTAGTAACTTTTCTGTTTGGCTAGTTATTTTACTGCTTATCAAGGCCCAGAGGCCACTCGAGGATTAGTGTTAATAGGTATACATTAGTCATTGTGATTTTAGCATAGTAAACATTAGTGGGGATTTTGTAACTTGGATTACTTAGGGGGACGGTTCAATAAGAACTTGTTCACGTTGGACTTGAAAGACAATAAGATTGTAGCCAGCCGGACAAACGGAATAGAGTTCCACAGGCAAGCAGTTCTAAGAAAGAAACCTGGTTCATGGAATCTACGTTTAGGTGTAGGCACGGATAAAGAGCAAGACGAGTGTTTTTCGTGAAAGTCTGGCGAGGGGGGACCAGAGATCGAAGTTCAGATGAGCACCTGCCATGAAAATAACGATAAAGCAGGGACAGGCTCGCTACGTCTCTTCTGTGGGAAAGGGGTTGCAGAGAAGAGAAAAGGGCATCCGCCACTAAGCTACGAAGTCTATTTTGAACTCTTTCAAGACAGGATAAGCTGATTCTAGCAGCTCCTGCCCAGATGTAGCAACAGTATTCCATCATTGGCTGAACCTGGCTTTTATATAGGTAGAGAATTGCGCCAGGAGTGAGATATCTACTGGAGTGACTTTGGCAATTGATTTGATATACGTGTTCCATTTCAGATCGGGAATAAAGATCAAGCCCAGAAACTTGTCAAAACATGAAGCCTCCCCAAGGCGAGAGCCATTCATTTTGATTGATGGCAGCTGGGCAGCAGAGCATTGATGATGTAAAGATAGAAGTTTGTTTTAAGTCGCATAGGGTAGAATTTGCTACAAAGTTCTTTGCAAAGAGTTTGGCTTTTAACCCACGGTTGTTAATTGGAGATAGTTTCTGGCCATCTGATGTTTAGGAGGTTTCAGAGACATCTGTTGGTGAATATCTGGAGTTTGTGGGTGTTGGTCTTGGTCACTCTCCACGTTTCTGAGCCATAGTGTAGAACCGACTTCACATTGGTGTTGAAAATTCAGATCTTATTTCGGAGTGAGAGGACTGTTGTTCTCCAGATTGGTCTTAAGATGCTGAAGGCGTGTGTGGCTTTGCTTATCTGGTGCTTGATGTCCTCATCTGTTCCTCCATCCCTGCAGACAACACTGCCCAGGTATTGTCACAAAAATTCATATATGTATTCAAATACCATGCTAGATTTTTGGCATCCATCACGGTGACATCTCCATGTATGTCCTTGTCTGACAATTTTAGGACCATTTGATGTTTAATATTACAAAGTTGCCAAGCTTTGTGAAAAATCACTCTTGCAAGAATTGAATAGCTCCAGCTTTGTCTTCAAGATGATCATCTAAACTTATGAAAAAATATATTTGTTACGAAAGAATTAAAAATGATAAAAAGTTCATTTATTTCCTCTTACTGATATTAATTTAAAATCGATCCAGCCAAGACTATGAAAATAAAATTGACTATAATGCCTTGGTGAGTTTTAAATAAAATGTAGCATTCCTGAAAAAAAAAAAAAAAAAAAAAAAAAAAAAAAATCGCTTCCCACAGTCAGTGAGATGATATAAATGTTTTTCTAATTGCATTACTCATATTCTATCAAAATTAAAGAAAGAAAAATACCTATAATCGTTTTATATACAACTAGCCTGCGTGCCCGGCATTGCCGGGTGTTAGGTGTTGAACAAAAAATAAATAAAAATAAAAGTGGTAGTAGGCAGGCAGGCTCAAACCCGTACCTTAAAGGAGGAAAAGAACATGGGGGGGGGGAGAAGAAAAAAAAGTGACGCATTTGCTGTTGCGTCCATCACCAAATCGGAAGTGGTGAAGGTTTGAATTTAGGCTAGTCAATCAAAAAGATGGGATGACTTTTGAAAATATCGGGAAAAAAAGCGACCCCTCTTTGTATAAAAGTGCCCAGTTGAGGGTGAAGGAATTAATGTTATTAGCCAATTTTCCGATATTTGTTTAGGTAGAAAGACAGGCTCGAACCCGAAGCATCGAGGTTAAGGCGGAAAAAATGCTCTACAGGTTACCCCTACGCCAAAGAGACATACACTTAATAACGAATGAAATTAAACCTTTAAAAACACTTGTAGATGGTTTAAACTAACGTCAACGTTTTCTAGGTCAAACATGACGTCATTGTCGTAGTAGCAGGAGCAGAGAAAATGAAGGAACGATTTTTTCGGCATCCCTCCTTACAGAAAAGGGCCCAGTTTAGGGTGAAGGAATCACTGTTTTGGGCCAATTTTTCGATATTTGTCGGGTGATGGTTGGAGCTTTTAAATGATACCTATCTGGCGAAAATCCGTGGCCCGTGACAAAAGTTTTTGCGAGACATACAAACACACACACAAACATTTTCGCTTTTATATATATATACTAGCGAGGGGTACCCGGCGATGCCCGGGTGTCTTGAGGTAAATCAAAACTGGGGGGGGGGGGGGGGGGGTTTAAATAATAAAATAAATGTTTTGGTAGGTAAGTGTGAGAATCGAACCCGTACCCTTGAGTTGGAAATTAATGTGTGGAAAAAAAAAAACCTGCTACGTTAACCATTGACCCACGGCGACAACAGACAATGTTAAGCGGGTTATTTAACTATAAAAAGAGGTGTGGTGCACAATAACAGTTAACTCTGCTGCTTCAATTTGACCTAATTAAGAAGGTCAAATAAAAGTCACACAGCGTTTGGGTTTGTTTACCCAAATTTAACTGTTTCTTTCCCCAACAGATGTTGGGGAGGGGTGTCTGATCAAAGCTGATTGCTTCTGGACGTTTTTCCCAGCGCAATGCCGAGAAGACGTCGTTTGAGTTTAGTTTCACATATTTATACTAAAAAGTCCAATCAACATGCGAGAAGCCAAAATAGCAATAATTTTGTAAAAATCGGACGTAAATAAATCTATACGCTACGCACTTTTCTAATTCCTAGATATTATTATATAGGACCTATATACACAGTTTTAAGCGATAGTAACAATCCCGGGAGCGCGTGCAAAAGAAGCCTTTTGAAGACATACACGAAATGATCACACACATTTTGCCTTTTATATATATAGATATCTTTCGTAATGATTAGCAAATGTATCCAACCACAAAAATACAGAACCTATGATTTCTGGAAAATCCATAATAGTATGGGAAAAACAAACAAACAAACACACACAATAATGGCTAATAATAGTAACTGCTTTCTCAGTAGATCACTTTAAACTCCAAACCACTCCCTCATTAATTTCTCACCATGAATGACAACCACACTAGATCATCTGATTTACCAGGTCTTCCCAACCCCTTGATAAAAAAAACCTTGACACTTCCAATGCATGTAGACCAGATCTTGTTCCTGGGCTAGTAACTAAAAATGTTTAGCTGCGTTTGCTCGTTCTCAAGAAAAAAAAAATGCCTTATCAAACCTTGCTTCTCTGATAACTGGAGAATTGCCTCTGTAGTACCAGTTTTCAATAACTGAAAAAATTGACCCACAAAATTATCACCCCATGATCCTATTGTTCTTCATTAAAATTTTTGGATCATTAATCAATCCAACAGGAATCCATCACCAAATAAATGCTACATTTCTTTTTGACAAATAGTATAGATTTAGGAAATCTCATTTTAGTGCAGGTATTTTAATGGTCATCTCTGAACGTGTTCACCACACATTGGTAACGCATGTGAAGTTACGGTGATTGCACAGATATATCAAAAGGCCTTTGATAAGGTCCGACATGAAGATATCAGAAAAATTACTTTTTACTGTATGACTGGACAAATATAACGTACTAGAGTTTTTAGCGTTAAAAACAGGCAAAAGTTATAAACCGTTGAGTTAGAATTAATATTTCATACCAAATTGATGGTTGAATATAATTAAATTTGTGCTAGTTTTTGCATTAAATTCGAATCCCTATTAATCCATAACTGTGCATGGAATGGATACCATAATACTTAGTTCACTACACCTTATTATAGCAAAGTTCCATACAAAATTTCAACTAGGTTGGCCCAGTTGTTTCAGAGAAAAAAATAGAACAGACAAAAAGAAATATATATATATATATATATATATATATATATATATATCTTCTAAAATATAAATCTTTTCTGTCTGTTTAAATGTATGTATGTTATGTCTGCCTAAAACTTTTGACAGACGCGTCAGAATGTGACAAAACTAGTATCGTTTTAAACCTCAAACTTTTGGATGACAAATATAAAAAAATTGGCTAAAATCATTAATTCCTTCACCCTCAACTAGGCACTTTTCTACAAGGAGAGGTCACTTTTTTTGCCAATATTTTCGAAAGTCATTCCCTCTTTTAAATTGACTAGCCTTAATTTAAACCTTATCCACTCCCGGTTTGGCGATGGACGCGACGGCAAAGAGGTCATGTTTTTTTTTTTTTCATATTCTTTTCATCCTTCACAGTATGGGTCCAATCCTGCCTGCCTACTACCACTTTTTTTTTTTTTTTTTTTTTTTTTTTGCTCAACACACACCTCCAAACACCCAGGCAACGCCGGTACCCAGACTAGTATATACATGTATGGCAAAATCACGTTGATTTTTGCCAGATCACCGAAGTTAAGCAACGATGAACTTGATCAGTATCAGATGGTGACCATTTGGAAAGCTTAGGCACTGTATATATCGTGCAGTGTATAGAAGTTTCCAGGTTGATATCTTGGGGCATGTTTAATTCCCTGGGAGAGATGCACCCCCACCCCAGTCTTCATTAAGATATGTATCTAACAGAAGGAAAAACTAATGTAAAGACCTGCAGTTTACTGTATGCTCGGTCTTGTAGCAGCCATTGCACCGACAAAGATTAGCAGTAATACCAAAAAACTGTGGTTGGTTCTACACAAAGCCTTCACCACTATAAACAAATTATGTGTGGATTTCTAAACAACTTGGTTGTTGTGGCGGAACCTCATATGTCAAAATCGATGAGAGAGTTCATTTTTTATATATTTATGAGAGAGAAAGAGATATAGATAATCAGACCGTTGTTTACGAAAAGGAAAAATTCAGGTTGTTCTCCATGACTGTATAGCCAAACGATGTCATTAATAGAAGTGTGCCTCAAGAGGTGATGCTTAAACCTTTATTATTCATTTATTCTTCATAAAAAAAAAAATCATTCTGATGATATCACACCCAAGATGGCTACATTTGCTGATGACACAATGTTTTTATCATTAACATGCAAGCAAAGCAAACATACACATGCAAGACAATGGCTGAATTCTTAGAAAATTACCTCCCAGTTTGTAGTTCTATCAGGCCAACCATGGATGGTCATGTTCAATGTTACCTAGATAGAACATGTCGGCTTTAGCAATTAAAGCAACCACTGACTGCCATGGCTGACAGCACACTTCCTAAGAGTCCAACGTTTTAACTGTTTTAGATTAACATTCACGGGTAACATGAATTAGAACAAGTACATAGCTTCAGAATGTTTTTTTATGAAGATTAAAAATAATAAAGGTCTAAGCATCACCCTTTGAGGCACACCCATATTAATGTAACATAGTTTGGATATACAGTCATTGTGAATGACCTAAATTTTCCAAGGCTGCTAAAAGGAAGGCGGGTTCTCTTTACCGTGCTAGAAAACTTTTCGCACCGGCTAGTATCTTGTATCTCTACAAAGCCACCATTCGACCATGCACAGAGTATTATTGTTACATCTGAGCTGGTACACCAACTACTAGTCTCTCCCACTTTGGACAGGCTGAAAGAGAGGGGAAAAAAAAGAAAAAAAAAAAAAAAACTCCAATTTCATAACTCCCACACTGTCTAGCAAGCTCCAACACATCATATCGTCCCATCACCGTAATATTGCATCCCTGTGCTTATTTTAAAAATACAACCACGGAATTTGCTCTGATAAATTGACGTTAGTTATGCAGAATATGTAATCTGCGATTTTTTATTTTAGATAAGATTTCCAAGTTAACTTCAATTTTTTACTGTACCGTTTGTTTAGTAAATTGTTAGGTGAAAGTTCAAAATAGTTATAAAAAAAAAAAAATACACTCTCTCTTCATGTTAAGAACAGGTTTCTAGATAACGTTATTTCAGTACAGTTCGAATTCTGCACGAGTACCGAACCCATAATCTAGCCCAATCTGACTAGGAGCAAAATCTCACCCCTTCCTCCCTTCACTGTACAGGTCTCTAGATGCTAGAAAACATTTTACTCTAATAGCGTTTTTCCTTTAATCCCCACCCCACTGTACCAACGTGCGAAAATCTAAATGTAATGTGAACAAACATCTTGTTACACAATTCGCCACTTAGGGTGACGGTCACCTGGGTGACCTCTATAAATCTGGTCTATAAATCACAGTAGTCCTTACCGTAAGGACTCCTTACGTCTCCGTGGCAATCTGTCTTGTTTGGGAATAAATACAAGTAAAAAAAAAAGGGGGGGTACCGAGCGACATTCCTTTAGGATTTCCTTAAAATTAAAGTTGACCGCAAATGGAATTTGAAAAAAAAAACAAAAACATTTATTATTTTAACGCCTTGAGATTTCATGTGTTGCGTGTGAAAAGTTTTGTTTACTTTTGTATTTTAATGGAGCCGAAATGAATAAAGTTAATCGGTCAAAAAACAAAAGCCAAAATGTTCGATCGCACCCTAATGTAAGATTATTTACAACGAAATGGGTTTCGGCTGAGTTTTATTGTTACACGACAAGTTTTTAATATGTGAAACTCAGACAAAACAGAGCGAGCGGGAAACGGAACATGGCCGATATAGAAATCAAAAAGGAAGAATAACGCCAACTTTGTCTTTCTTTCTCTTTCTTCTTTCTTTTACAAAAACATGATGTCTGCAGTAATTTAAATCCATTTTAGTGTTCATAAATGATCAATTATGACATTTTCAAAGACAGGTTAACAAGAGTAGGGAAGAAAAAAAAACGAAGCGTAAAACGAATTTTAAAAACGTCCAAGAAAAAAAGGGTTCTGGAAGGGGGAGGGGGCGTGATGAAATTTGACAAATATTCAAGAATATTGTTTTCACGTGTGACACACATTTGCATGTGCTTTAATTTAATGGTGGTTCGCTTTTTAATTAAAAAAGGCAAAATTATTAGAAAAAAAAAAAAAAACTCTAAAAGTAATCGATTCAGTAAAAAAAAAAAAGACGGGTAAATTTCAAACTTGGTCAAAGAGAAAAAAATTCTATGCAAAAACAAAATAGTTTTAAAATCTAACGAATTGAAACAAAAAAAATTTATGAATATTGTTTTACTTTTCGATTCAACATTTTTAATGAAATTTCAAAATTACAGATCGAAAGAATTTGGGACGCTAAAAACGTACATAAAAACAGTACTTACAATATATTTTCCATTGGGATATATCGAAATAATTTTTTTGTTTTAATTATTTTAAAATCAAAAATTCATGTTTTAAGTTTTTCTAAACTCTCAAACAATTTTGTTAGGTGAATTTTTATTTTTTTGTTTGTTTAGGTGAAAAAAAGGTTTTGTTTTTTTGATCGTTTAAAAACGGCTCGTCACCTCCTTCTCCTACTCCGTCTGTAAGTCTACTCCCCCTCTTCGTTTCTCAACGAAAATGTCGTTGGTTTCAAGATGTCAGGGCTTAAAGAAAAACGAAATTTTGCTTTAAAAATGTCAAACTAAAATAATATTTGGACGATATAAAACGTTAGAAGAATCTGAGAAAAGATTAGAGATAAATAAATAAAAGAGAAACAAACAACCGGTTTTTGAAGACAAAAAGAAAGGAATTAGACAATTTTGTGTAGATTCACCGCCACAAAAAATTATACCTGAAGTACCCACCTACGGCGGGTTTCTAAACTTTTCTTGAATTTTATAACCAACATTGGTGTGTATTTTTTTTTTTTTTTTTTTTTTTTTTACGACCTGTCCTAGCGTAGTATAAATACCTCCTACCTCCCCTTGTTAAGAACGGCTTTCGGAATAAACACCCCACACCTCGAAAGTCGTTCTTAACATGGGGCAGGTAGTAAAAAATAGTCATGGGTTTAATATTCTTCATCCATCTTGAAATAAGTTTTGATAGATATCGGCGAGGAAATAACTGGAACACTATACCAAAACCAATTGTCTAGAGCAGTGGTTCAACCGGGGTCCACATGGACCCTAGGGGTCCATGGAATATTTCTGGGGGTCCACAGGCAAAACATGACAAAACTTATTATTATTATAGTTGTTGTAGAATACTTTATTTGCATTAAATTAGTTTTCATTTAAAAATAAAGCCATATATATATTTCTTTGATTATTAAAACCTCAAAATTTATATGAGTGAAAAATAGAAGATTGTCTTATGACCAATAGTTATGAAGGCGTCCACCAAGATAAAAAGAAGGGAAAAGGGGTCCATGAGTAAAAAAAGGTTGAGAACCACTGGTCTAGAGCTAGTTTTCGAAACCATGATAGCCTAAAATATTGGAACTGATCGCGAATGCTTTAACTACAAGAAATTATTTTGTCTTTTTAACCTAGTTAAAGGAGTTCGGCATGGGGATGTTTTTACCTCTCCACATAGATCTAAAATAGATTGCTTATAATAAATAAAATTAAATGTAAAATTTTAAATACTTATTAAAGTAAAACAAATATATTAGTGATTCATTAAGTCTTTACTTCAAAATAAATTATCAAATACACACTGATTTGATGTGACAACTAATGTGGTTGGTTAAAATTTCGGAATATTTGTTTCTAAAATTATTTATTTATTTTTTTTTTACATACTTTTAATTTTAAACGAGTTTATAAAGAAAAGGGTTCAAGAACTGACATGGATAAGGTTTCTACAGCCTGACAAATCCTCACGAGGATAAAGCACGAAAAATTCTGTGTAGCTCCAAAGACATGTCCTAAGATTGGCCTCAGAGAAAACTACTAATCAAGTACTCCAGTTAACTCCTGATGAAAAAAGAAAAGACCAAAATTGAACAGATAGCAAACAATCTAGAGAGATTTGAGCACAACAAAGCTGAAGGGATGTTGCAGATCTGCCATCAAATTGAAAATGGTTTACTTTGACTTCCTCGTGCACTGCAGGATGCAGTAGTTCCTAAATTTAAGTGAAAAACTGTTTACTATGTTGATATGTAGGAAAGGGTATCACTTTTTTTTCCAGGATTACTCCACTTACTCTTGATCCTTTCCTTATAATGCTGCTCTAGTCCCATGCCAAGAAGTTTATAATGACTGGAAACAATGAGAGAATGAGCAGAGAAAGGCTGGTGCCATTTCAGTTTTCTTTCGCCTAGATTAGTTGCACAACCAAGGCTTGAGAGTTTAGCCTACTCTACTATTTAACATATGGACCTTTCCCAAAAGTATTAGTGAAGTTAATGCAGGAGCCCAACCTAGGCCAACAGCTCATGCCTGTAATTATTACACTAATTGTTCATATATACATGTGTGTGTGTGTAGGTTTACATTTCTATAAACTGAGTTCACTCCTAAACTAATGCAATGATCATTTTAAAATGTATTCAAATTATAATCTGATTTTGTTTCTATTATCATCTCAATGCCGGTTTCACCTGCAGCCGTCAACACCTGAGGATCCTCCATTCTTATCTATCTTCATCCCCCCCCCCCGTACCATTTCTTAATTCTTAAAGCTGGACCAGATACTGCTTTAACAACTAATTTTCACAATTACATAAAAACTCAATATTCAACAATTAAAATACATATTTACAATTTTATGCATGGAGATATTTTCAAACATTTAAATCGGAAATCAATGCTCTTTGTAGAAAGGTGGCTTTTGTTTTCCATTTTCTTTAAACTAAAAAAAAACAAAAAAAATACCATGAAAAAAATGTTATTTAAATTGATGCCATTTGAACGGATGATGGGGAGGTAAATCACTAATTTGAAATTTGATTCTAAAATCTTTTTCAAGCAGATTGTCTTTGATTTCAAAAGATTAAGATATTTAAAGAACATTAATCCTCCCGAGAATTGTAATTTCCATTAATTTATATCGGAAGTTTTATTTTCCTGATTACATAAAAATGGTTATTCATAACAATGCCAATTCGAAAGTCACTCTGGAGCTTTTCAGAACTGCTATTTTAATTATTTATTTAAATAATTTTTTTTATTAGTAAAAATTATTTGACAAAACTTTCAATTTGAACATAATTTCTGGCCAGAATTCAAGTTTACAGACATTTTTTTTTTCTTATGAAAGCAAAACGTTCATGTCCTAATGTCTGGTTTCTTAGTGAAATGTGTTTCAGCAATTCCAACCCTTGTGCATAGAGACTAGCAAAGAAGCGAGCAAGATCCGAAGGTTTGATAGTATATATGGTTATATTGAATAGGTTAGCTTTCAAAAATAATTGATTAGTTTTGTCTGATTTTATAAGCAATAATAGGGTAAATACATGTTAATTTGTTTTCTGATTTTTGCAAATTATGCAGCATATAAAAAATAAATTATTTGCCATATAAAAGACAAATTATGTGCCATATAAAAGACAAATTATGTGCCATATAAAAGACAAATTATGTGCCATATAAAAGACAATTTATTTGCCATATAAAAGACAATTTATTTGCCATATAAAAGACAATTTCTTCAACAATATCGATACACCATTTTTCATGTTTAATTTGGAATATATTTGAATTTCATAAAGACTGATTTTATCTTTCTTACAAAACAAATTGCTTTTTCTTTTTTTTTTTTACTCTATCACTAACCCTAAGTCCCGGTGGAAACACTCTCCCTCCAAAATCTAATGACTGGAGAAAGAAAAAGTAATTTCTACCTGAACTTAGGACTAGTAATAGTATTAAGAGTTTTTTGTTTGTTTTTTGGTTTTTTTTTTGTTTGTTTTTTTGCATTTCCTCAGTATTTACCCAGTAGTTGTTTTGAGCTTTTTTTTTTTTTTTTATGGACTAATTTTCTTTTTCTGCAGACAATTAATTAATTCTGTCACTAAAGAAATCGGTTTTTTTTTGGTGGGGGGGGAGAAATTCTTTCAAATACAATATAGGGAAGATCAATTTCTTATGATAGCCTTCAAGTCACATGTAAACAATTTCTGGTTGAGCCGTCCTCTTAAATAATTCAAATTCTACCCAATCTACACCATTAGCAATTACGAAACTACCACCTTATATTCATTAACCCTTATCTGTGAGTTGTCTTTAGGTCTTAATAAGTGGTGACTACCTTGTAAAAAAAGTATATTATATATATATATATATATATATATATATATATATATATATATATGTATATAAAAAATTAACGAAAACCGATCACCCATCTTATGATGCTCAACAAATTTGACCAATTTTTGTTTTGTTTTTTGTATATGAAGTATGAAGTATATCACTAAAATTTTGTTTATTTTTTTGTTTGTTTGTTTTATTATTTAATTCGCTATTTTAGAGTGGGGAATAGCTTTCCTATACAATTTAAATTTAAAATGATCACCCACATCTTGTTCATTACTAATTTTGGGAAAATTTATTAAATAAAAGACAGGAAGTGGTTCAAAGTTGTTTGCATAAAACTAAGTATATACTCGACCATCTAAAGCCAAACTAGTTAGCCCAAAGTAAAGAATAAATTTACATATACTAATTAATTATATAAAAAGAGGTCTGGATCAAAAAGAATAGTCATGCAAATAATAAGTACCTCAGTAGAAATTCCTAAAATAAAATTATACAAGTGATTAATAGGTAATTAAGTAGCATAATACATAAAGAAAGATATAGACATAATATATCCGATGCTATTATATTATTAGTATGAAACTTTGGTTAAAAATATTTTATAATAAATATATTCCATTAGTACAGTAAAGATATTGTTGTAAAAAAAAAAAAAAAATCTCTTATACTGACAACTTAATGAATAAAAACGGGTTGACTAAGTGGAGGCATATTAATTTATTTAGCAAGAATCCAACATTGATCGCCCCTTCGGGGCCCGTGGTGCAGTTGATAGAGACGTTGAATCTGTACAGTTCCAGATGAACATTGTCTGAAGATAGCGGTTTCAATCCCACCCAAAGCGTGCCAGAGGTTTACTTGGCCAAAAATGTGGTGAGACGGCAACAACTACGGATGGCAATGATGGCTGAAAATGCAGTTAGGAGATTCGAAGTTCCTATCCGTCGCGGTTACCACCTGACGAAGGCCAGAGGAATAGTTAGCCGAAACGTTGTGAATAAACAAACCAATAAATGATGAAAAACAACAACTAATAAAGATGAGAATAATAGTCCGAAATAAAAATAAATTAATATATATAATGCTCATCTCAAAAATGAATGCCCATCCCCAATAACTAGCTTATAATGGGCAACATGTATTTATTTAAATATAATTAAATTTTGAAATGTATATATATATTTTTTTTTTTTTGAACCCTGTAACCAATAGTACAATACTCAACAATTTAAGTTTATATGAATAATAAACAATATGATAGCTTTTCCCATAAACTTAAGACGGCTACTCCTAAATATGAAATACATTTAAAATGTAAGGATTTTGTTTCATACCTTCAACCTAAATAAACCCCTTGTAGATATAACCCCAATAAACATAGAATAGATAATAATTATTAGTTTAAAATAGAATAAAATTCCTTTATACAGAAATCTTTTTGTAAATTAAAGCTGGATAGAAAAATTCTATAATTTAAACCCATACGAAAATTAGGATATACATAGCTTTACTCTGAAAACAAAGATGGCAACGTAAATAACACAATGTTAATTCTTCCATCTGGTTCCTTTCCAACATTATATAGTCATGCTTATTTCTTTTTAAGGAAAATTTCTGGGTTATTTCTGATAAGCATATGCAAGGAAAAATTCAATATTAACATAAAAATATTGATTGCTTGATGTAAATAAAACGGGTCTGTAAAATGTGCCCAAGTTTTGATATGTTGAAAGAACTGATTGAGATAAATAAAATCTTTGATTTTGAAATATAGCTATAGTTTTTCATATATATATATATATATATATATATATATATATATATATATATATATATATATATAAACAAATGTTATGCAATATTCACAACTTTCACTTACATTTGGCATTTATAGGTATTTAATTTCCTTTACTTCTCAGGGCAATTGATGCTGGCTCAGAGGTAACGTCTTAGCAAATGGAATCAAAGGTGACTTTGTAGCTGGGTTCAAATCTCCCAACCAATAGTAATTGTCACTTCCTGCACTGATGATTGCAAAAGCATGAAACACTAGTGTCTGTAAATAATAAATATAATATTCATAAATATATATATACTAGCATGGGTGCCCGGCGTTGCTGGGTGTTTTGAGGTGTATGCTGAGCAAAAAAAAAAAAAAAAGGTCAATTTTTTTTTTTTAACTTTGACCCCTATTATGACCCCTTAAAATTTATTGTTTAGGGCTCAAATAAAGTTATTAAGTTAGATCCATGTCCAAGGAATCTATATCTAAAATTTCATGTGTTTAGACCCAAAATTGTAGGAGGAGTTTGATAGAGTTTTCAAAGGTCAAATCGTTGAACTTTGACCCCTTAATCGCCAAATTTTTTGTCCGAAAACCAATCACATAGATTTCCCCAAATCTCAGTACCCTGTATATCAAATTTCGAATCTGTAGGCTTAAAATTGACAGAGTTATTGTGTAGGGAAATGTACACAGATACACAGACAGACACTTTCACACACACATATATATATATTTATGTAATTAGTAAAAACCTAAAGAAAGTGCTGAATATTATTGCAGAACAAATATGTTTTATTTTTTTTATTACCGTTTTATCTGCTTGTTTCCGTTGCCGAATTGTATTAACGATCCAGTAACTTCATCAGACATTACAGAAATGATCATTATGATTGGACTTCTGATATCATTTTTCCAATCATAACGACCATTTCTGTAATGTCTAATGAAGTTACTGGATCATTAATACGATTCAGTAACCGAAACATGTGTAACTAAGCAGATAAAACAGTAATAAAAAAAAAACATATATGTGTGTGTATGTATACATACGTGTGTGTCTTTTTTGACAAGAGTAACAATTTGAGGAGGGGGATCATTTTTTTTGTTTAACGATCACTTTTTAAATTCATTTTTATTTCTATAATTTCAATACTTGCGATACCATTAGTTTTTTTTTGTTGTTTTTTGGACTAAACAATTTCCTTAAAGTAGTGAATTAATTACATAACATACAAACTTGTGTGTGATTTGGAAACGCTTGTCCTCTGGATGTATGCTCTCTGTTTGGCCATGCAGTTACCCCCACATCCAAGTACCACTAAAACACTACCCAAATGCTTTAACTTTCACATGCAACAAACTGGCATATAGAAGAGAAATTTCGAGAAAGATAATTGGAGCAAAATGAAAAGATTTGAGGAAATATTTCTTCATACCCAATAATAGAAAAAAATTATATGAATTATCAAATGCAACCTTACATTTATTGAAACAGTACACTTATTAACTAAATTGTTTAGCTCAAAAACATGTTTTCATAAATAGGTAGAAATTCATCATATACATAAGGAAAAATGAAGACTACACTATTTTTACTTGTGCAGTAAATAAACACTGCAATAATTTCAAGTTGTCAGCGTTCAGCACTAATAACTTTAAATGTATAATGTTTGCACAGGATCAAATGCAGGAATAAGAAAAATGGGCTCCTAATAAACTAGAAAATTAACCTGGTTTAACACTTCAACATATTACAGAAGACTGTCATTGTTTTATTAGTGCTAGCTATGATTCAAGAGACATTGAGCAAAGCAGAGTGTCACATATTAGAAAAATCTGTAAAAACAACAAATTAATTCACCAAATTTGATCAACAAAAAATAATTTGCCCCTAAACCGTATTTTCATTGCAGGCAGTTGCATTGATACAAACATTGTCCATATAAAATGAAAAAGGTTTTATTAAAATTGCTAAAAGTGACTAAGTTGAAAATATCAGGAAGTTCGTGAAAGTAAAAATACTGACTAAAAATATTAAGTTACAATTTGATGCCGTCCCAAATTTGTCAATAATAAATCTTTAAATGTGGAAAAAAATTGGAAACTAACTTTGATAAGAAAAAAAACAAAAATCAATGGTGAAAAAAATTGGAAACTAACTTTGACAAGAAAAAAAAACAAAAATCAATGGTGAAAAAAATTGGAAACTAACTTTGACAAGAAAAAAAACAAAAATCAATGGTGAAAAAAATTGGAAACTAACTTTGACAAGAAAAAAAACAAAAAAATCAATGGTGAAAAAAATTGGAAACTAACTTTGACAAGAAAAAAAAACAAAAATCAATGGTAAAAAAAATTGGAAACTAACTTTGACAAGAAAAAAAACAAAAAAATCAATGGTGAAAAAAATTGGAAACTAACTTTGACAAGAAAAAAAACAAAAAAATCAATGTGGAAAAAAATTGGAAACTAACTTTGACAAGAAAAAAAAACAAAAATCAATGGTGAAAAAAATTGGAAACTAACTTTGACAAGAAAAAAAACAAAAATCAATGGTGAAAAAAATTGGAAACTAACTTTGACAAGAAAAAAAACAAAAAAATCAATGTGGAAAAAAATTGGAAACTAACTTTGACAAGAAAAAAAACAAAAAATCAATGGTGAAAAAAATTGGAAACTCACTTTGACAAGAAAAAAAACAAAAAAATCAATGGTGAAAAAAATTGGAAACTAACTTTGACAAGAAAAAAAACAAAAAAATCAATGTGGAAAAAATTGGAAACTAACTTTGACAAGAAAAAAAACAAAAAAATCAATGTGGAAAAAAATTGGAAACTAACTTTGACAAGAAAAAAAAACAAAAAAATCAATGGTGAAAAAAATCAAATTTAAAGGCAAACTAATTGCTAACATTACACTTAAAAGACTTTGCTTATTACAAACATTTCTAATTTCAAACTCAAACAACCTCTTTAACATGGATTACAGATTTGAAGTAAAATTTCATCTCTTTACTGTAGAGGTCCCCAGATGCCAAAAAGCTTCTTTCCTCTTACCACTTGTCCTTATAATTCCCTCCTTGTCTCCAGTTTCTATACCAAGATGAAGAAATTTAAATGTAACAAATCCTCTTCTCCACCTGAAGTTGAAGTCCAATCTAAACCAGTTCAAAGTCCAATGTGCAAGTCCAATGTAAACCAATTCAAAGTCCAAGTCCAATGTGCAAGGGACAGGAAAGCGGTTCGATCAGTACACACACACAGACATGATGACACGCCACCAACACGATCCAATGTACACAATTACCAACCGGCTGTTCTTTCCTCTCGCCTTGCCTTCCAAAACGACCTGATTTATAGTTGTCGAAGACCAACTGATTTGCATATATGCACGAGATTTTGCGAGAGTTTCCCAGATCATACCATTACAAAACGCCGTCGGCGCCATCTTGGAATTCTTTTCTTATCCTAGCTTCGCAGCGATGACAAAGCACACACGCACACCTAGGTCGTTTGAACAGTAAGCCCTCATTTTCACAGCTTTTGCCACACTCCCCCCCCCCCGGATATCATTATCACAGAGAGGGCAGGGAGGCGGCGACCTCCTTCTTCGGGTGCTTCTACGGAGGGGCAGACAAGGAGCCTCATCTTCAGTTGAGCTCCCGTCTGCGGTCTGGGGATCAGTGAACCAGAGGCTGCTAATTTCAGTGCTGTCGTCGTCCGATGAAGCCGGCGTATACCAGAATGATGGTTCACTGGTTGTGGAACTCGTTTCACTTTCGTCACCGAGTGGTGGCTGCGCCTGTGATGCCGATCGCAGGTCCCTGACGTGTCGGGGCACCCCATCAATCCGCATGGCTTGCAGGCTGATCACCTCGGTAACATGCCCGGTTACATAGCACGTGGTGCATCTGCCACGGGGGTTCTTAACCCAAACGACGTCTCCCACTTTGATACTATCTTGTGTCGCCTCTGGCTCGGGTAGAGGGCTGGCCTCTAACCCTTTCACCCTGACATGGTACCGGTGCAGCGCCTCAGCCGGCACGGTAGAGAGCAAGATATCGTCCTTAGGGGTGACGTTGTACCAATATAGCGCTTCAGGCACTGTACACCTCTTCCTAGCTGCAATGGTCTTGATGGCCCGGTGGTTCCGTTCCACGATCCCGTTCCCGCTAGGCACATGGGCGCACCGAAATCGTAGTCGCACATCCCAGCCGTCTGTGAACTGCCCGCTAGCAAAAGCAGTGCCGTTGTCGGTCAGTATTTCGAAAGGAGGGCCACGCTCAAGGAAGACACTTTCCAGTTCCCGGACAACGGCGGCCACGTCCTATCGGCGAAGTGGCCGCCACAACGCAAACCTAGATGGTCCACAGTCAATCATCGTCAAAAAATCCCCGCTGTTGTGGTGGGTCACGTCCACCGCGAGCCTGTCCCAATTGTTCTTTACGCTCAGTTTTCCCTTCTTCCACCG
This sequence comes from Euprymna scolopes, assembly GCF_053919585.1. Taxonomy (NCBI): domain Eukaryota; kingdom Metazoa; phylum Mollusca; class Cephalopoda; order Sepiida; family Sepiolidae; genus Euprymna; species Euprymna scolopes. Next base: position 95,128,913 of record NC_136502.1, read on the forward strand.
GGCAGGCGCCGGATCGATCGACTTGCAGGTTTCACAACTCCTCACCACTGATTCTACTTCTTTCCTTGACACACAGGGGTCGACCAGTCTAGCGAAATAGAGAGTTCGGTTTACACCGGGGTGCCCACTCTGGCAATGGACGTCAGCAACATGGTCTGGTTTGAATCGACACCCCACCGCGGCGCAGTTCACAGATGTCGGTTCTTCCATTTCTTTCGGCAGGTCCAGCCAACGGCGCGGCACTCTGGTCAGCCGATCCGCGCGATTCTGACAGGACTGTACTAGCATCACATCCATGACCAGGTTGTATTCCTCGATGGTTTCGGTTAGGGTAGCAAGCCGCCTCCGTATGAGCATTTCGACTGATGCCTTCGTCGCCCTCATTTTCACAGCTTTTGCCACACCACCCTGCTCCCTCTTTCTTACAGAAAAGACATAGCAAGTCTATCTTAGCTATATCATTATTTTAATGGCAGGTGTTCAACTGAGCTTCTATCTATAGTCTCCTCATGTAGAATATTCACAACACACTTGTCTAGCTACAACAACTACCAACAATTCCCAATATTATTTCTCTGTGTCTAAAACTAAATATAGATTCCACGAGTAAAGTGTCTTACTTAGAGCTATCCATCTGTGGAAAATACTACCACAAGGTTGCTTCCCAGCTAACTATAACAGTCATTTTCAAGTCTAATGTAAACAAGTTCCTATTGAGCCATTCTTTTAAATAAACAAACACTACCCAAGTTTCACCAGTCACCTGGCACTTAACCCGTATCCTTATGTGGCTTTCAGGCTTTGATAAACAGTGACCCTTTCTCCTCCTCCAGCATCTTGTTGAATACTTCCTCTTAGTATTCCCCTTATAAATCCGACCTTTAAGCACAATATCTCTTACATCAATATGGCTGGTTTTTGTACATAAATTGAGCACCTACATGTTGACGCTCCTCCAACAAAAATTCGGCAAATGTGTATTTCAGCGGCGTAAATTCAAGTTTTACACTAGTGGTGGCCATAAAGTTGGTGATCATTATACTTTAAATTATTATAGAAAAGTGATACCCCACTTTCTTTAAACTAATATTTCTTCATATCTTGGAAACTACTCGTTTGCTGGAATTTTAAACGTTATTTTCTTATGTCTTAATTTTCCAAGTTTTTTTTCTATAGTGTCTGCCCCTTTCTGGTCTTATATTCCCAACATTCCCAATAGGTGTCGCTAGCAGTGTATCATTCAAAAACAAGATGGCGTGAAGTTTTTCTTCGATAAAATGTCTCATAATACTTGATTTTCTTAAATTAAAAAAAACTACTTGATCTATTTATGTGATTTTTGGAATATGACATTTTCATGCAGTGACAAGTACGTACATTATAAAAGATTTTTTTCAGATTTTTTATAGTAAAAAAGATTACTTGTGGACCATTTATTGCGCCCAAAATTGAATTTAGGAAAACTCGTCCCCTTTTACTAGATAGGAAAACTGATCCCTTATTGAATAAATATCGATTGAAAACACATTTTATGACCGTTCTTGAAGAAGATATTGTCTTTAAAAGATCTCATTCCATACTTGTTTACTGTTGTTTTAAAAAAAATAAATTAATTCTCCTAAGTTTTCGTTTTCTACCTAGCTTTGAAAGTTTTTGGTCTTTCAACTTATTTTAAAGAGTTTATTTAGTTAAAAAAAAAAAAAAAAAAGTAATGTCGAGTGTTACTTATGAACAAAAAATGTCCGACATAAGAGGATCACGTCTTAAAAGGATAATTACTCAAAAATAGAAAATTAAAGAAAATATTACGGTAGATATAGTTTTAAAACGACCCCCCCCCAAAAAAAAAGAAAGTAAAATTTGTATATTTTTAGGTAATAATGCACATCCCATAATATTTTTTTTAATATTTTTACATGTTTATTGTTTTAAAAAAAATTAAATTGATTTTTCTAAGTTTTCGTTTTCTACTTAGCTTTGTAAGTTTTTGGTGTTTAAACTTATTTTAAAGAGTTTATTTAGTTAAAAAGAAATAACAAGTAATGTCGCACTCGACATTACTTGGTAAATAATTTTTAACAAAAAATGTCCGAAAATTAAAGAAAACACTGAGGTAGAGACAGTTTTAAAACGAGCCTCCCCCACCTCCAAAAGAAAATAAATTTGTATATTTTTAAGTAACTGCACAACTTGTTTAAAAGTCATTTCGGGGGCACTTGTGGGGTTTGTATTACTGTACACATAGATTCGAAAAAGTTGTCAAAAAACAAATATAGAACAAATAAATGTTATCAAAGGCAAGATAAGTTACTTTTCTACCTATCTGGATATATTTTTTGTGTTTTTATTCAGTGTAACATGTTTATTCAGCTCGAAAAACATGCAGTGTTTACCGATGTATTGGAAAATTCAAAATGGCAGCCGACTCTCTCTCGGAGAGGGTACGTTTGGGAAAAGGTATTATAAATAATAAACTAGACAAAATACTGTTAGAAATTCGCTCAATATATGTTACCGTGACATAAGTTGACATGTATTCGGTTGTTTTCTAACAGTATTTGGCTAGTTTATTATTTATAATACCTTTTCCCAAACGTACCCTCTCCGAGAGAGAGTCGGCTGCCATTTTGAATTTTCCAATACATCGGTAAACACTGCATGTTTTTCGAGCTGAATAAACATGTTACACTGAATAAAAACACAAAAAAATATATCCAGTTAGGTAGAAAAGTAACTTATCTTGCCTTTGATAACATTTATTTGTTCTATATTTGTTTTTTGACAACTTTTTCGAATCTATGTGTACAGTAATACAAACCCCCGTTATTATTTCAGCGCGGGACCAAAATTACATAAGACCGTGTTTTCTTTTTTGTTGTTTTCCGGGTACGAGTTTTCCGGAGACGAGTTTTCCCGGGGACGAGTTTTCCGGACACCCCCATAATTGTATGGGAATCAGTTAGTTACAACTTTTCAGAAAGTTTTATAAAATCCAAAGCATCAATTTTTTTTTTAATAAGCACAATAGTGTCAATTTTAGTCATTTTAACTCGAAAGGTACCCCTTGGGGGGGGGGCGTTTTGCTACTTTTTTACTTATATCATGTTTAATGTTTGTGCAAAATTTCAAAAAATTCTATTGAGAAAAGTGCAGACAGACGAACGGACAAGGGTGAATTCACAGGTCCAGTTCCACCCTCCTTTTGTCGGGGGACCAACAAACCAAAATAAAACCATACAATCAAACACGTGAATAATATCAGCACATTTTTCATTAAATAGATTTTCCTTTGGGGGGGGGGAGAAGTAATAATTGATTTACACGTCTATTTACCGATAGCTTACCAGGAAGTGGGGACTCAAATGTATACAGGAAAGTGATCCTCTACCCTAAAATCTAAATAAGAATTATTCTTTTTTTTTTTTTTTTTGGCGGATAGTTTTCCACGCTGCTTAACATGGAATGGCTCAAATAAAAAAAAAAAAATTAAAAAATTTAAAAAAATAAAAATCCAATTTTATTTTGAGGAAGGGAATGCGACGGGTGTGATGATAAAGTTTACCAAAATCAGTAACAAAAAAGAAAAAAGCTATCTAACGGTAGAATAATGGTAGAAATTTTTTCTAGTACGAGAGTTAAATTCAAGCGGTGAATCGTGACTCATCGTTCTTTTTGTTCCTTTAGAAATTTTGGTCAAGAAAGAGTAAGAAGAGTGTTTCTTGTTATTGGGATACAGTCTACTGCTGCGTGCTGCGCTGCACTCTTACTATTTAGAAATTAGTTTTCCTTCCCAGAAAAAAAAGGTGAGGAAATCAGACGACAGTATTTGTTGTACTTATTTACAATGCCTCCCCACAGGACAGAGTTAGACACCAGGGTCGTTTTCTAACGTGAAGAAAAGATACAAAAATAAAAATTGCTTCAGTCCTGAAGGATTTCTCCTCCACTGAAAGAGAACGAGAAAAATTAGATGAAATAAGTTGTCCCCCTCCCGATAAATAAATAGTAACAGAAAATGGCAGGTCGTTTAAATAATTTCAACCAATCAAAACACCGAATGCAGGGAAAAAAAACCGCTTATGTTTACTAATCAAATTAATTAACAACTGTTATTCATTAATATGTTGATGAATAATAATCTTTTCAAATATATTTACATTAGAAAATCATTTTAGAAATAATATTTTTTTACCGTCTTTGATAAAGGAAACAATTTAAGGAAGCTAAAACGTTGACCTCATTTGACATAAAAACAAAAAAGCCGGGCAATCGGGCATTGTCAATATGGCCGTTAAATGCAGAGATGTATATATTAATGATTTAATTTAGTAATCAGAGCTTTATTAATTATTTGTTATATAAATTAACATGTTCTTTGTCTCTGTTAATATTTCATATTAATTCATCAAGGTTCGTTAATATTAAAATGATTCAATTGATTTTTATATTGACAAAAGTAACAACACTAACGCACACCGGTTTTATGAATGAATGCACGAATTAAACTTTTATTCACCTTTTTAAGATCAAGTTATTATTTTACATAAAAACTAAAAATAGGCAACAAAATATATCCATTGGATTTTTTTTCGGTAAATTTTCAGATTAGGTCCACCTCAACAATTTTCTTTTAAATGACGACTTTTAACGGTTTTCGACTATGCTGAATACGAAAATCGCATTGAAATTTTGCAGAAAAAAGTAGTTATCGAAATATAAAAAGTTGTATTATGCATTGTATTCTTTGGCGGCCATTTTACGCGCGTGCGGGCGCCATAAACAAATCTACTCATGTCTGACATTGCACGCGCGTAAAAAAAACATGGCCGCCAAAAAATACAATGCATAATACAACTTTTTATATCTCGATAACTAATTATTTCTGCAAAATTTCAATGCAATTTTCGTAGTCAGCATAGTCGAAAACCTATTAAAGTTGTCATTTAAAAGAAAATTGTGGAGGTGGACCTAATCTAAAAAAATACCCAAACTGTTTTATTAAAATTATATTTTCTTACGCAAACTTTTCAAATGTTTTTACAATTATATTTTGATAAATTTTTATACAATAAATGTTTTGGGTTTTCAAATGGCGCTCGCTCGCCTAGGTGTATCAGAATTTTTGGGGAATTTTCGACACCCCTAACACGAAACTGAATAAAATATAAAAAAATTCGTAATTTCTTTTAAAAGTGGTTGTTTATTTTACTTCCAAAATAAACTATTAAAGTCGTTTCAAAAATAATAGAAATATTTTTTTATTAAAAAAAAAAAAAAAAAAAAAACAGTGTTTACAAAGTGCCGGCGCGCCTTCATGCAGCCATTTTTTACGTAATGAAATCAATTGAATTTTACGAGTTAATTTTTTTTCAATTTTTAAACTTTAAAAATCTATCAAAATTTTTCTATTAGTTCAATTTTTACGATATTTTCAGGGTCAACGTGAAATTTTATGCTCTTTCCAATAAACCGAATATAATATTTTAGATATAAGTTTTTGGGTTTTTTTTTTTATTCAACCCAATTTAAACAGTTTCGCCCAGTTTAAACAATTTCACTTTAAGTAAATGGAAATTAGGATGATAAAAAAGGAACAGCAGTCGTCTTACACCGGTTAAAGAATGCCATTGATTGGATAGAGAAATTATGACGTCATTTTATAAATAAAATGGATTGACACTTTTTATTAATACAGGATTTTTTTTAAACAATTTTTTAAGCGTAATTTTAATGAATTAGAAATGATAAGAAACGATACTGAAATTGACTATTAGAAAACAGATTTTTTCTTTTAATAAATGATTGTTTTAGAAATAAATAAATACACGGATGATAAAAAAAAAAAAAAAAAAAAAAAGATCTATGAGATAAATACGAAGAAAGTGAAAAAAAACTTTTTTGCGTATTTCATTAAAAGAAAACTGTTTACGCAGGGTCCGCGTATCCCGTGAAGTACTTTTTTTTTTTTTTATCTAGTATAAAACAGATTTTATTATTATTTTTTTTTTTTAATGAGATAAATACAAAGAAAGTAAAAAAAAAAAAAAAAAAAAAAAAAAAAACTTTTACGCATTTCAGGGAGCAACCATTAAAAGAAAACTGTTTACGCACGTTACCCGTGAAGTACTTTTTTTTTTATTTAGTATAAAACAGATTTTTTTTACCAACCAAACAAAGATAATTAGAACTGATATTGTTCTCTGATACATATTATTGTACGCGGAAATATTCTTTTACAATACTTTCAATTCTTAAATTCTATCTTAACTTAAAAAATTCTTTTAACTGGAGAGCTAATTAGTCCACAAATTCCAAAAATTCATCATGACAAGTTTCAAGAAAAAATACACGATTAAACCCGGTTCTACAACTTCCAACGTAGACCCCTACTACCATATCTCCTTCTCCAACATCAGAGGGTCTACGTTCTAACCTTCCAGAGGTTGAAACCCAATTACAGGAGACTAAACTAGACCTTTTATTTTTAAGTGAAACTGACATTGGACAGGCTATTTCCCTAGAAGAGTTCGCAATTAAAGGATACTCTAACTTAACTTCTAAATCTGACCCCCAAGATCGCCATGGGCATGAAATATGTGCCTATATTAGGGATAACTTTCCATGTGGTAGGGACATCTCCAGGGAAGATCCTAACTTACCCTATATGTGCTTCCGGGTTGCTTTAGCTCACACTACGGCATTTATATTTACTCTCTATCGTCCCCATAACAGCGGAGTTACTATCTTTCAAAGCATATCTGAGAAAATTGACCAAGTCCTATCTGCTTATCCTTCAGCTAACATTCACGTATGTGGTGACTTCAATGTTCACAGCGTCGAATGGTTGACCCACTCTAACAAGACCGATGATGAGGGGAGGTTCTGTCATGATTTCTCCATTGCCTATGACCTCACTCAGATTGTTCAGGAACCCACTCGTGTGCCCGACAATGATGGCCAGTATGCGAGCCTACTAGACCTTTTTCTCACAACTTGCCCTGAACTATGTTCAGTTTCTGTTCTGTCGCCTCTTGGATCTTCCGACCACTCTGTTGTATCAATTAAGATAAAAATGAAATGTAATAAGTCCCCAGACATACCTCTCCATCGTACAGTATATCGATACACTAAGGCTGACTGGGATAGCTTCCGTACATTTATATCTGATCTACCTCTGCATTCCATGTTTAAAAAGGATGTGTCCTCTATAGTGTTAGACCTGACGGAATGGTTAATTGTAGGTATTAACCGTTTCATACCCTCGAAAAAGTTTCAGCAAAAACCTAACAGCCAGCCATGGTTCTCTCCAGAATGTGCTGCTGCCATTGCGCACAGAAATCACTTTTTCCACTGCTTCAAACGTAATAGATGTATGAAAACTAAAGCCGCTTTCAGGACTGCCAGCAACCATTGTAAGAAAGTAATAAAGAATGCAAGAGAGTTGTATGCTCAATCTGTTAAGTCCAAAGTAGCTGAGCAGCGGCTTGGTTCCCACCAGTTTTCGCAAATAGCAAACAGAATCCTGAACAGAAGCGTGTGCTCCATCCCAACTATTATCAATGGACCTGAGGTAATCTCGTCAGCATCAGACAAAGCCAAACTCTTTGTCAAGAACTTTGCAGCTAATTCTACCCTTTGCGATCAAGGCTGCCAACCCCCAATATTTCCTCCTGTATCAGAAAACACGCTATGTGATATACGTATATCTGTACGTGATGTTGCCAAGCTAATCAAAAACCTTGATTCCAGTAAAGCAACTGGCCCTGACGGTATTCCAATTATAGTACTCAAAAAACTTCAACCTGAACTAGCGCCCATACTTACAAAACTGTTTAAACGTTGTCTTAAGGAGAATAGTTTCCCATCTCCCTGGAAAATTTCATCAGTATGCCCTGTATTTAAGAATTCAGGTGATCGCTCATCCCCCTCTCAGTACAGGCCAATAAGTCTCCTGAGTAAGTTGCTGGAATCTGTATTAAATACAGAAGTAATCAACCATCTCAACAAAAATAACCTTCTTAGTGACACTCAATATGGTTTCCGTTCTGCTAGATCTACAGCAGATGTGCTTAGTTATATCTCATAGGATTAGCAAATCTCTCGACGGAGGCAACCTTTCTAGGGCAATTGCTCTTGACATATCTAAGGCCTTTGATAGGGTATGGCATAAAGGTTTACTTCATAAGATCTCTAGCTATGGTATAGCTGGAAAAGTCTTCTCATTTATTAAATCATTTCTTTCTGATAGGTTCATAAGAGTAGTAGTTGAGCGGCAAAAATCAGAAGCTCACAGTATTAATGCCAGTGTCCCTCAGGGATCCATCCTGGGCCCAACTCTTTTCCTGATCTATATTAATGATCTTCCAAATCACATCCTTACATCATTTGTAGACATCTATGCTGACGACACTACCATTTATGGTAGCACATCTAAGACAGTAAACGACCACGTTCTCTCCAATTCTCTCTCCTCTGAGCACGTAGTACAATGGGGTAAGGAGTGGCTGGTTACTTTTAATGCATCTAAAACCAAGCTTCTCTCTACATCATCAACATTCTGATCCACATCTGGCATCAATTGAAATGAATGGTTCTTGTCTTCAGGAGGTCTCAAGTTTTGACAAGCTTCTTGGCTTGACCATTACTCCTGATCTTAAATGGAACACGTACATCAAATCTGTTGCCAAGGCCGCTGGAAAAATGGTGGGATCTTTCTATCGATCCGGTAGATATCTCACTGCTGATGCTATTCTCTATCTATATAAGAGCCAGGTACGTCCAAGGATGGAATATTGTTGCCACATCTGGGCAGGAGCTGCTAGAAAGGACTTGGCCTGCCTTGATAGAGTTCAAAATAGACTTCGTAGCCTCATAGGAGATGTCCTTTTCTCTTCCTTGCAACCTCTATCTCACAGAAGAGATGTTGCGAGTTTGTCTCTGATGTATCGTTATTTTCATGGAAAGTGTTCGACTGAGCTTCAATCTATGGTCCCCCCTCGCCAAACTTTCACAAGAAACACTCGTCTAGCTGTAAACACTATCAATAATTCCCCCCACTCTTTATCTGTGCCTAAACCTAAACGTAGATTCCATGAACAAAGCTTCTTTCTTAGAACTGCATGCCTGTGGAATTGTCTTCCGTTTTCCTGCTTTCCGGCTGACTACAATATGGTTGTCTTCAAGTCTAACGTAAATAAGTTCTTGATGAGCCGTTCCATATAAGTTATCAAATTTTCCAAATTTTCATTACTAATGATTACTATATTGTCCAATTTCTAATTGGAATCTTTAACCCTTATCCTTGAGTGGCCTCTTGGCCTTGATAATGTGGTAATGCCTATGTAAAAAAAAAAAAAAAAAAATTTTATAATAAAAGTAAAATAGTTCACTATAAATCAGCGATCGAATTGTTACTTTAACTCTTAAAAATGCTTCTACATTAATTATTTTTATACTATTATTAAATATTTATTAAATTCTTTTACAATAATTTCAATTCTTAAATTCTATCTTAACTTAAATTTTTTTTTTAATTCTAAAAATACTATTAATTATTAAATACTTAGTTATTAAATTCTTTTTCAACAATTTCAATTTTTAAATTTTATCAATATTTCATAGTAATGACGTCAACATTCCCCTATCCAATCAAATTGCATTCTTTCAACCGGTGTCAAACGACTACTGTTCTTTTTTTTTATCTTCCTAATTTCCATTTACTTAAAGTGCAAGAAGGCCCAATTATGAATATGTCATTTCATTTTCGGTACTCATGCAGAGTGATCAGTGCTGAAGTAATAAGGTTATTATTTTAAAAAACCATTCTTAACATGGGGAGGGGTTGTACCTATTCTGTACTTCAACCTTAAAATTGAATTAAAAAAAAAAAAAAGAACTAATTAAACCTGGAAATACGATTTAAAAAAATAGCGCGGATCAGTCACTCTCTGCATTAGCACCTCATTTTCTGTTTTTATGTTTCACTAAAAACTTTCCCGTTTTCATTAATTAAATCAAAACATTTCCAATTAAACAATCATGGATATATGTTCTTTCACTTTCTTTATTTACTTTTTTCATAGTTCTTTCCGGAAGTTTATTTTTTTTTTTTGTTTTGTTATAACTTCGGCCATAGTTTAAACTACTGATCTCTCCCTTGGATTTGGACAGCAGGTGCGTGAAATAAAATAGCGTCTCCAATTTCGGAGATAAAGTGTAGAAGCACCGGTATTTTTTGTACGCCAATCAATACACACCGCCAATATAATATTCCAATGAAAAATTCTATGTTAATATTTTTCAAGATTTAATTAATTCAATTTGGTAGAAAATAGGAAGGACATTTAGTAAATTGCCCCACCCCTCTAAATTTCACAATTTACACATTTTTTTTTTTCTTTTTTCATATTAATCTTATCTATTATAAACTTAACTTTCAGATTAAAAGAAGAACATTTGTGAAAAAAATAATTATTATGATATCGTCAGGGACCAGTTTTCAATTATACTGTTCTACTATATCAAACACCCACACTTACTTGACTTGTGAATATTCCCGTCTAAAAAAGGGTTAGGGTAAATAGGTACTTTCTTTCCAACTCGATAGGTTTTCAAACATGCTGAAAACGAATGTCATAGTAATGTCCTATTTTAGCGTCAGAAAACATTTCCAAAAATAGTCAAATCAAACAAATGATTGAATACAAACTTTAATTGTATAAAACACGTTTTTTGGATTATGTCATTTTTGGAAGCTGAACATGTCTGTATGGACACAGTGTGTCCGCAAGGAATTTCGGAAAACTCATCCATTTTTGCTAGGTAGGAAAACTTTTTAACTAAATAAACTCTTTAAAATAAGTTGAACCACTAAAAACTTACAAAGCTAGGTAGAAAACGAACGCGTAGAAAAAACAATTTTATTTTTTTTAAACAACAATAAACAAGTAAAAATATTTTTAAATATGGGATGTGGATTGTCTTTTAAAAACAATATCTCCTTCAAGAACGGTCATAAAATGTATTTTCAATCGATACTAAATGGACCAGTTTTCCTACCTAGTGAAAATGGATGCGGGCACGATGCATTATAAAGACTTTTTGTTAAGTGTAATTCTAAACAAGCAGCCATTCATTTGTTACATATTTGTTTTGTTTATTAAGTCGAATTCTAAATAATCATCCACTTTAGTTGTTTTAAAGTGTTTTTATTGCATTTTGATATTTCATTCAAATTCGATCACGTTAGTTACATTGTCAACATGGCAGAAAGTAACATATGTCAGTCATCTCCAAGTTTGTTTGGAGTTTTTAGGGTATGTTTTACAATAACAGAATGAAAAAGGGATCAAGAAACAAACATAATAAATATTACCAAAGGCAAGATTAGTTACTCTACGTAGCTGGATAAAGTTTTTGGTGCTAAAAATGACAAATCCAACAAATAAATATCACCATAACGTTACATTTATTGGGTGGAATACAATCAGTATTTTTATTCAGTTTCAAGTTTTGAGTAATTTTCGGGATGAAATAAAGACAAGAACATTATGTCACCATCTTTAGTTTTGTTTCAACCTACATGTTCAGCACTACTTGCATTTCAAACTTAATAAACGCTTTAAAATCAGTTAGAACACCAAAACCTTATCTAGGTAGGAGAGTAACTTATCTTGCCTTTGGTAGCATTTATTTGTTTTATATTTGTTTCTCGACTACTTGTTTGGTCTGTTGTAGATTGTAAAACATACCCGTTTTTTGTATTTTGGATGAAAATAAATACACACACAAACAACTAAGTATTCCAAAATTTACTTTTCTACTAAGTTAAAAAGGAGAAAATGACGGATAGAAAAAGTAATCAAATTTTGGAGACGTTCAGCAAAGCATCTGTCCGTTTATTTTCCTCATGATGAGTTCAAAGTTAGATCCATTCATGTAGTCTACGAGTTGGGACAAAATAGCTTCATCGAAGAAAGAGTTTCCTCCTAAGTACAAAAATACACTATGAGAAATTTCTATTTATGGCATAAATTTAATTCAAAGTACATGAGAGGGGGGTGGGCAGTAATCATCATCTTACTCTTAATTTAATGGATTTTACTCCATATTTGGATTATTTCGACTACTGTTTTCGTCTTGAGTGCCATTTTCATAACGTTTCGGCCAATTATAACCTCTGACCTTTTTTGAGGGTCTCTTGTCCAACTCTGAAATTTTTGTCAAATTCATGGCATAACGGATAAAATACTAAGTAAAATTTATTCTAACAGATACTTCTAGAGGTTCGATATTCAATTCTCAGTTTGGGCAATAATAGGAGCACGATAACTTAAGACTTCTACCCGGTTATGGCTGATGGAATGAGAGCATGCTATCCTCATGGATTAAATAAAGAGTTCTGTTCAAAATTCTATATAAATTCTAGAGCTTAACAGAAAGATTCCCAAGTACAACAAGATACGGTGCTAATGCACTTACTGATCCACGCTATTTTTTAATCGTATTTCCAAGTTTAATTAAAGTTTTATATGTTTTTTTATTCAATTGTAAGGTTAGAGTACAGAATAGGTACAAAACACCCTCTCCTCCCCATGTTAAGAATGGCTTTTTAAATAATAACGTTATTATTTCAGCATGGATCAATAATTGCATGAGTACCCAAGATACACCTGAAGAAGATCGGAGATTGCATCGGCTAAAAGACGTTGTGATAATAACACTCAAGATGAGAACAGTAATGTGAATAATAATCCAAATAATACGAATTATCGATCCATGTCTCAAAAATTCAGAAACATAATATTTTAATCCATTCATAAAGCATTGTTCCATTTGTTTTTTTTACCCTTGTCCATCACTTTAAATTTATGACCAAAATACCACATTTACCCTATAAATAGCCAGACTTAAAATATCCCAAATGGTTTTAAATTAATTTTATTTACAAAAAATGAAAGAGGTTAATAAGAACCACCACCCTACCTGGTTTCTAAAAATATCTTTTTCAGTTTTTTTTAGAACCGAAAACAAGTAGGTCTATCTCTAAATGGGAGTAGCAATTAAGTGGGAGCTATTAAAATGGAGGTGAAGTTTAGAAGTGAATGGCATCCTCCCAAGATACATACAATTTACAGAAACTAAGATCAAAAAGGGAGTGAGCGTCTTGGTGAATCTATTAACAAAAAAATAAAAATGGAACAGAACTATGGCAATGCATATTAAGGATTGTCTTGGATATAACTCATTCATAAAAACTAGCTAAAAAGAAACTACTTTAATCAGACTGGGGTCCAACAGTATCAAGAATCATACCTGCATGCTCTGACAAGAAACATGTAATCATACTAGACGCCCTTTCGTACACACAAGCTCAGAAATTATAACTACATTTCATTAAATTCTGTAGAATATAATTTTTTCTATCACATTTAATTGAAGTTGATCCTTGAAGCATAAAATCAACTTTCAAGGAGAAAAAGATTTAACTCTATACAACTCATTAGACACACCATTCATATTGCCATGATGGCTGCAGTTCAGATCGCAAGAACCACCATTGTCAATCATCATTATCATATTCGGTTTAATGTTTTACATGCATTGGATGTTTGTTTTTTTGAGATTGACTTTCAGATTAACCTATTTCTGGATAGGTCTTTACTTATCCCTCTTTAAGTCTGTTCTTATCACTTCCTCCCATGTTTTCCTTGGCTTAACTGTTACCTCAACTATTCTACATCTATTAATGCAAGAACTCTCATCCAGTTTTTTCAACACTGCTATACCATCAAAGCCTTCTGTTCTACACACACAGCATTACAAGCGTATGCTGTATTTTTGTGGACATCGGCAATATTACATACCTAATGTGCTTCAACAAGTCATATCTTTTTTATTTGTTGGTCAATTTTTAAAAGACTTACAGATGGAAAGAGAATATAATAAGCATTCCAATCATGTTGATTTATTATTTTTTTTATGTGTTCAATGTTTTTATGCTCCAAGTTAATAATGAAAAAACGGTAAAAAATGACAACAAAATGGGAAACAGTTTTTTCAATGTTTACATTTTACACGTTACGTTTGGATACATATGTGTGGGGGTTAAATTTGATTGGATATGGCTGAAATTTTACAGACTATAAAAACAAAGAAATCCATCTCTACTGATGTTTTATTTTTACGACCACAGGAAGCAAAGTTACGCCCGAGCAAAGTTGACAAAGAATATTTCAAAATTGATAAGATAAATCTGCATATATCATCCATTTTTATATAGATAATAGTTTCAGAATTTCATGTATAATCTCTATATAAATAAAATGAACTCATTTTTTCTCCCGTCTGATTTTGACCTTAATAGGATTAAAAATCAAGATATTTCATGCAAATATAATATGCACAAACAGCAGAACAATATCTGAGGTGTGTTATAGGCTTATTATTTCTCAAATTCCTCGATAATCTTAGATTTCTATACTTTTTCTGCTGAGAAGTCACGGCCAAAATTGGTTAAGATCAATGGAAGTGGTAAAATATTTTCTCTCTAATAAATTCCTCCTCCTCCTGCCACCACTTAACACCGTTTGGGGATCGTTCACAAGGAACAGTTGAGAAGAGAACACCGGTTTGGCTTCGTAGTTCTTTCATGTGAAGTTATTTAAAATCAATAAACTAAGCTGCAGTGCTCTGTGGCGTAGTGGTTAGCATGCTGGACAATTCACATTATATTTTCACGTTCGCGCCGACCTACCGTAGTCGTTTTTTTTTTTTTTTTTTTTTTTTTTCCTAAACAACTGGAATGGACTTTTCTTGGTGGCCGAACTGTTAACGTTGCAGATGTTTTTTTGGGGTTTTTTTCACACTTTATTTTCCTACTTTTACTCATGACTCCGGGTTTGAGCCTTCCTACTTACCTACCATAACATTTTTTAAAACTCCCCCCCCTCCGTCCCGGAAACAAACACTCGGGCATAGGCTAGTATGTAAATATTTGATAATTATTAATTGCGCTGAATTTTCTTTAAAATGTTAACTTTTATAGAAAAAAAAATCCGCTTACAGAAAAATGGTCGCTAAGCATGTCATGTGCTGAGCTGACTAAAGTATTCTCTTAAAAATAGAAACTGTCTTACTAGACTAATCACTTTTTATTCTGAGTTTGTCAATTTAAAAAATTATTATCAAGTTTTTCAAATTTGATTTCTAAACAATACTATTTTGTTGTTTTTAACGCTTTTAGTACATATGCACTAAAAGCGTTAAAAAACCACAATGTACTTAAGTACATGCGTTTAACTTATTTGTACTTAAGGTAGAATTGTTTTTTTTTAGTGGTCAAAAAAAACAAAAAAACAAATATATAACAAATAAAAGGTATTTGTACACTTATGCTACCATGCTGAAATAATAACGTTATTTAGAAACGCATTCTTAACATGAGGAAGGAAGAGTGTTTTTTGTTAACTATTATGTACTTTCACCTAACAATTAAATAAAAAGATATTGTCAAACTTGAATTTATTTTTAACTCATTGTCAAGATCATTTTTCAAATCTGTAAAACAAACCCGTTTTTTTTTTTAACTGAGGATATCTAAATAATAATAATTAGGCGGTTCGATAAAGAATTTCATTGTGATGCATTTTGTAAATTTTTATCTTGTTTCCACCTTACCATTTTTCTTTAAAATGACTACCTTTAAAGGTTTTCGGGTATGCTGAAAACGAATATCGGATTTAAATTTTCCGCAAATAAGTAGCTTTCCGGATATTAAGCAATGTCATTTCTTACGTTATTGCTAGTGGCAATCTTGGTATACACTTTGGGCATAGTTTCTCGGGGTTGCGTTTGCGCACACCAAGATGGCCACCAGCGATAACATAATGACATTGCTTAATATCCGGAAAACTACTTATTTGCATAAAATTTAAATGCGATATTCGTTTTCAGCATACCCTAAAAGCTATGGAAGTAATCATTTTAAATGTTAAAGTGGAAACAAGGTAAAAAATTACAGTTTTATTTCTTTGTTTACTTAATTGAATTTTCAGTAAAACAACAGAATAGAAATGACAAAAATTACCATCAACTAGTGAACTAGTTGTTGCTTATCAGGATTCCTGGTACTGTGAAAGTTACATCGAGGATTCATGTAGAGTACGATGTATGGTTGCATCTCAAAAAATAGGAGTATATTTTGGGCCAGATAGAGAGGATTTACAAAATTGAAAATTGGACTGGTCCCAAAATGCATAAGTTCTGGTCGACTATGGGAATTTCCATCTTTTACAGAAATCCAAAATCTATATGAAAAATTTTATTTGATTTATTTGATATTAATTCATATCTACTCAATTTTTTTTTTTTCTTTGAGGGAGTAGTAAATACTGGCCATGAATGCTCTTTGGCTACACCCAAGATTAAGCTCTCCTTTGGTGAGGAGGCAGGAAAATGTCTATTCTCAATAAAGCTATATTAAAATACCACTATAATATTTAGTTTTGTTCATAAATAGACACCCACTGTACGATACCATGGGCCAGTTTAAAAAAAATTGAAATTTGTACATCTGAATTTATAATTCATGGCTTATGGTAAAGAGATGCATCAGATTTGACTGCATAATCAGAAAGAGCACACAATTTTACATAAAACTGCCAAGTTTCATGAGAATAGTTTGAAAAATAAATAAATGGTGGCGAAATTACCGAATTTCTTGAAATATTGAGGTCTGTAATTTAGCCCACTTTTTCTAAAGAAAAATGTTCACGGAAAAGCCTAAATTTTCGCGCTTTAAATTCTCATAACTTTTGAACTACTGATGGTATTTGCATAATTCAAACGGTTTTAAACATCTTTTACATAGCTCTTTTCATACAAGCTGATAACATAATTATTTTAAAAGAAAAAATCAACTGGTAATGCTAACACCATATCCAATATATGGTCCAGATTTAATCTTCCTTTGCGGCCACCAAATCTGAGCCCATCTTTAAAACTCAAATTACACATATCAGTCTCGTGTCATTTCTGATATGATGGATATGCAAAGAGAATCTTAAAGACAGATTTAGGTCAATCATATATACAATATCCAGTTGTAACAACTGTTTGAGATCAATGCAAGTAGTTACATTATCGACATACCTCCAGAATGGCTGTAGTTTGCCAAAGATGAGGAAGGCGTACCGAGCTGTATAATCCTGTCTGTGCTCATTCATGAATGGGTGCATACCATGCCAGACAACACCTCACCCCTGAAAGGAGAAGATAAATACGATCAATGTCAAAATGCAATGGGAATAATCTGAAAAAAACAAAAATTCAAAATCAACAAATAATTTTTTAAAATAGTTTTTTTTTTTCAATCTAAATTGTCAGAATTCATCTTGGGACAAAATATTCAGTTTCTTAAGAATGCAAGTAGCCAATGGCAAAAAAAGATGAAATGAAGATGAACTTCCCAACCTGATGTGTGTGGAGAAAGCAGCACAAAAAAGACTTTTTCCTTAAACAATTCAAATCAGTTTCAAAATCAAAATTACAAGAAAGATGCCAAGTGTGTTTTTTGGGGTTTTTTTTGCATCGTGGACATGATGAATGATTTCCAGATCATCAAGTGTGGCTTCTAACAGCAATAGGAAATTTGGGAGAGAGTGAATTGAGAGAGTAAGGTGGAATTAGTTACCATTATTCCAAAGTTCACTCTAACCTAGAGTGGTAGTACTTTCCATGGTTCCAACTATGGGTTAAATAGAATTTGTGTTCGAGCACAACCTTAAGCTTTCTTAAACACCCTTGGATAAGATGTTTACTCCTGCCTCAACCCTCCCTCATAATCCATTTTTCTTAAGTCATTTCTATTTTTTTCTCTGCCTACCCTATCAACTAAAGCTTCCCCCACCCCCAACCATCCAGGTATGAAACAAAACAGCATCTGTTGATGATGTCTATTGGGAGCTTTGATGAGTGTGAAATCCGCACTTGGTTACCATTACTACCAGTTTCCTCCAGACACAAAATGGGATTACTTATCAGGTCCAAACTATGGGTTAAAGAGCATCTATGGTTTATAAAATATATGAGAACAAATGAGTCTAGAAACTTATCTATTGTATCGACATAAGTGATCTATTAAGTGATGATAACCAGTTTGTGTGCCAAAAGTGTAAGACGATGGAGACAAAGGAGAAGTCAAATGTGTTGAAAGTATATTCGAATGACAACGCTATTGAGGTTGTTAAAAAAGTTTTGACATTGTTGATATCATTGGAGCACAGGGTGGAGCAGGTGCTTTAGGAGTAGATAGAGTAAGCTCAGGGATCTTCCATTACTAATGAAAAGAATGTTACTGAACAATATACATGTCTTGTTGTTGGCAGGAGGAGACGAACGATATATGAACATTCCCTTTACTGTCATTTGTTCTTTGTTTCAGCTTTTACTTCTGAGTAGCCTTTTATGTTTTGCTGATTAAAGTCGTTCCCATCAATCTGGTTGTTCGTCCTCACTTCCTCATGGTGCTACAAACAGGATCAAATCTGCGCGATACCCAGTCTTGGACTATTTTTTTGTTGGATGCAGGCATGTTGCCAAAGAATATGTTTCTAGTTTCGTTGCTAATCGCACCACATAAAGATCTATCTAAACCTTGACAGCTGATCACTTAAGTTCATTGAATATTGAAATACTGGGTGAAAAACTAGCAATTTGCACAGTATTTTGGGAGTCTGGATATGACCTTAAACTATATCCAATGGTCAGGCCCCAGCTTGTGGGCTTTGGGGACTGTAAAGCCACCCCTTAATTGCCATTGCTCCCAGGTCCAATCTGACCCGGAGTGGTAGTAGTTCCTGTTAGGGTCCCAACTATGGGTTAAATAGAAACCGACTTAAAAAAAAAAAATAAATAAAATATATATATATATATATATATATATATATATATTCTATTAAAAAATGTTCTTCAAAATCACTGGATTCGGCATTAAATAACCTGAAAAGGGTTGATATGCCGTAAAATACAAACAAACAACCAACCAACCAGTATTTTTGGCAAGCCAAGCAGATATTTGCATTGTCCTGCTTGACAAACTGGAACATGCTAAATCACTATTCATCTGTCTGCAAGAAGCCAAGTTGTTCAACTGGTCATGCCCACAGTGTAATCGACAATTCAGTATCGGAGGGTAATGCACTTATTGTTCATGTGCATTAAAACATTAAATCAGACTTTACCGCTTGCGACGTTATCCAAGAAATTGAGGCGGAAGTGTATCCTTTCATTGCAACCTGTAAACCAGTGACATTAAGTATTTTCCTTGTTAGTGGAGCGAACATTTGTTTGGGTGGTCCACAACACCTTCACCTTATGGGTATTGCAGACACTCAATTGAATCCATGCCAGAAGCGAGTCAAAGTGGGTGGAGATACAATTCTTGTTTGTAAGGGTTGGATTCCAGTGACATTTGTTGTTGAGGGCCTATCAACCAAGCAAGACCTGTATATCTGCGATAAAATGGACAGGCTATACTTTAGTAAACAGGGTTGTGTTGCTGTGAACATTCTATCCACTTGTTATCCTCATCCAATGCCTTTCGTGGAACAAAAGCAGATGAATGCTGTTCACCCAATTCAATCCAATCTTCCTGAGAGACTTTCATGTCTACCATTCCCAGCTACTTCTGAAAATATACCAAAGTTGGAGCAGCATCTGAAAGAACAGTTTGCATCAAGTGCATTTAACAATGAGGCTCCATTCCTTGCCATATCTGGCCCAGTTGCTAAGATACATGTCAAACCAAACAAGGTTCTCTATGCACGACACTTTCCCATTTCTGTACCACGTCACTGGAAAGCAGCAGTGAGGGAAAGTCTCGACATGGATGCTGAACGTGGAATCATTATGCCTGTTCCTTTGGGGACATCAGTGAAGTGGTGTAGCCCTATGGTTGTTGTTGCCAAGGATTATGAGACTCCTCGTAGGACTATTGATTTCCAGCATCCAAATGAGCAATGCCTTAGAGAAACTCACTAGATAGCTTCTCCATTTTTTAGCTAGCCTCTAAAGTATCACCTGACACAAAGAAGTCAGTCATCGATGCTGTTGATGGTTTTTACTCCGTTGATTTGGAACCGGAATCATGACCCCTCACAACATTCATTACTGAGTGGTGGCCTGCTAGTATATATATAAATATATATATATTAGCTGGGAGACCCGACATTGCTGGGTATTGAATGATGATCAACGAATGTTTCACATTCCCATATTTTTATTGTCGTTGAAATCATTAAAGGAGTTCTGCGCAAGGTTAAAACTGTTGATACTTTCCTGCATGATGATACAATTGAAGAGCATTTCTTTGTTTGGACTGCCTGTCATTATGCACTTTGAAAGGAAATGTTGTGAATGAAAAGAAATTTCAATTTTGCAAAGACACAGTTGACTTCGCTGGCCTAATGATCATTCTTACCATTGTGGCACCATCTAATAAAATTCTGTCTGCTATCTGGAATTTTCCACAACCAACTGACTTCTCTAGTGTGCGATCGTGGTTTTGCTTAGTAAACCAAGTTGCCTGGGAATATGCTGTGAGCCCTGTGATGCAACCATTTCAAGAGTTCATCAAACCACACCAACCATTTTACTGGGACTCCTACCTTTCCTCCCTTTTTGGAACTTTGAAGAAAGTCATTGTTGATTTAGTAAACGACTGTGTTTGGCTCATTTAACCATGACAGAAAAACATATATTCAGCCTGTCAGAGAAGAGAGAGGATTGGGTATTTGCTATTTCAAAAATATTGCTCCCATTCCACTAATTCCTCATTTTGTTGTAAAGATGGTTGGAAAATCATTTTTGCTGGATTCAGGTTTACAATAAATGCAGCAAAGAATTACGCATCATCTGACGGTGAGTCATTGGCCATTGTTTTTGCACTCCCGTCTTTTTTTCTTTTGGTTGCCCAGATTTGTCCATCGAAATTGATCATATGCCTTTTATTAGCATTTTCAACAACCAGGATATGCAAATTCAAAGAACAAACGCTTCCCTGGAAATTTGCCATTGTTCATCGTCCAGAGAAGTGGACCAGGGGTCCAGATGTCCTGTCACAATATCCAGCAAACATTTCTTCCATTCTCGCATTTCAGTGTGACTTTGCAGAAACACTTGAATATTCAGACCATATCGCCTTTCAAACCAGCAGTGTTTGTGCTTTTAACCAGTTGGGTAATGTAACTTTGGACCATGTTGTTGATGCTACACAATCCAATCCCCAATATCAAGCCTTGTAGAAAGCTGTGCCACTCAGGTTACCAGAGAAGCGTCATTACGCTGATCCACTACTTTGCGATTTCTGAGAAGTGCATAAAAGCCACTCTGTATTTGAGGGCATTGTTTTGCTTGATAAACGTGTTGTGATCCCTCTTTCATTAGAGAAACTGGTTCTAGAAAATCTTCATTCTGCACATGAAGGGGTCATTAATATGAAATTTGAAGCAAACTAATCTATTTACTGGCCGGGACGATGCCGATGTCTGTAATTACAGATCTTGTTGTGACTGCACTGAAAATGCCCCTTTGCAACATTCTGAGCCACTGATTTTCACTCCAGCCCCACTGTACTCATTTCAGCAAACGTGTGCTAACTATTTCATGATAAACAGTCACCACTTTGCAGTTATTGTTGATTGGTTCAGTTGCTGGATTTGTGTTTATGCATTTTGTTCGAACAAGCTAACTGGTAAACACCTGAAGGACAATTTTCGTGATCTTTTCATTGCATATGGAGTCGCTGGGGAAATCAGTAGTGATGGGGGACCTCAGTTCATTGCCAAAGAGTTCCAACATTTTCTAACTCAATGGGGTGGGAGACACAGGTTGAACAGCCATGCAGAGGTGGCGGTAAAGACCGCTAAGAGGATTGTTCATGATAACCTGTCTCCCAACGGAAGTCTTAAATATGACAAAGCAGCATGCACAATCCTTCTCCACAGAAAGACACCATTGCTCGATATTCAACTTAGTCCAGCACAGATTCTCCACCAATTCAGCGATACCATCCTTACACACCCAGAGCATTACTAATTGCACGCAGATTGGATTATCAATGCTAAGCAGCGTGAAAAAGCATTCAATAACCAGCATCATCAAATGGTGCAGGAGGACACCAACTAGAAAGAGCTTTGTCCACTTCCACTTGGTACAAATGTCGTTGTTGAGGGTGCTGACAGGAGGTGGACCAGGTCTGGTACCATTGTTGAGATTTTCCCGTACAAACAATATCAAGTTAAGTTGTTCTCGTCAGGGAGAGTTACACTTTGAAACAGATGTCACATTTAACCATGCACAATGTTGCCAACCGAATCACGTTCTCCTATTCCTTCACCCCATGTACCGTTCAGCACTCCATGGAATACAAAATCTGACGCTAATGAAAGTCCTGTCACTTTACAGCAACAAATGCCCTCTGGACATTTTATATGATTCGAGCGATTTTAACCATCAGGCTGACCATTCAGTCACCACCAGTGGAAATGACATTAACATTAAATGCAATTCAACAAAACTTCCACAAGTGCTAAAAAATCTTCTTTTCAATCGCCTGAAAGAATACCTCACTAAAGGAAGGAGATGAACAATATGCATGTCTTGTTTGCCGGAGGGGGGGGGGGGTGAACGATATGTGAACAATCCTTTTTTTTGTCACTTGTTCTTTGTATGTTTCAGCTCTCACTGTTGAGCAGCCTTTTTATGTTCTGCTGATTAAAGTCATTCCCATCAATCTGGTTGCTCGTCCTTACTTCAAGTTACTAATGTTGAAAGGAAGAATCTCTTGGTCATGTGTGTTCAGTGTGATGATGTATGGAAATAGAATCTGGTCAGTAAGAGTTGAGGGCATGCGTTGCATGAAAAGAAATGATATGAGAATGATATGACGGATATGTAATGCGAGTCTTGAAGACGAGCTTAGATTTGATGACCTCAGAAGAAGATTCAATCTGGATAATTTAGGGAGATGTGGGCAGAACAAGTGATTGCAATAGTGTGGTCCCCCTGTAAAGAACAGATGGGAGTTCTTTCGTTGGTAGATGTAGAACAGTTGAGGTAGTGGGATCAGTTGACAGGATAAAGCTTAAAAAAAATAAAAATTTTTAAAACTGGGATAAAGTGACAAGAATGAACTTGAAAGAATGATAAAATAAACACCTGGCCTGAGATTAGTTTGGAAATCAATTTCTAAAAGCTGTTCAGCACATATCAGCATGTAGAATAGATGTTAAACCGAATATGATGACGATGACTCTACTAAGTTATGTTAATCACTCCTTTTTATTTCTTAACTAACCTGGGTGCACAGCATTGCCCGGGTGTTTGGAGGTGTGTGTTGAGAAAGAAAAGGATGTGAAAAAAAAAAGTGACATCTTTGCTGTTGCACCTATCGCCAAACCGGAAGTGACATAGGTTTCAATTAAGGCTAATCAATCGAAAAGAGGGAATGACTTGAAAATAGCAAAAAAAAAAAAAAAAAAAAAAAAAAAAAGCGACCCCTCCCTGTAGAAAAGTGCCCAGTTGAGGGTGAAAGAATTAATGCTTTTGGCCAATTTTTCGATATTTGTCGTCCGAAGGGTTGAGCTTAAAAACGATACTGATCTTGTGAAAATCCGCCATCTCTGTTGAAAGTTTTAGGCAGACAGACCAACATACATTTAAATAGACAGGTGAGATTTATATTATAGATGTTTCTGTGAGCATTTAGACAAAGAATGACACTTTTTCAGTGTTGCCATCTAATTTACATGTGTTCTTGCACACCATAAACATGTGCCTAAATTAGATGACAAAATTAAGTTATTTTACTTTAGATTATTCATAGAAGTAAAGAGACTATATTTTTATCTATGTAAGAAAAATGTTTTAGAAGATAATAGTTTATAAATTTCCAATCAAATCAAGTAGAATAAATAATGTTAATGGGTTAGTTATGTCTGGTATCGTGACAATTGTTGGACATGAAATATATTGCAAGTTATTATATCAATCAAAAACTTAAATGGTATTTTTGTTAGAATTTTGATATTGATTTGCATGTATGATTGTAGTAATAATTTGATGAAGGTGTTAATGGTTCTGAATTTTTTTTTAGATGAGGATTGATTATTTGGATTAATCGGACTATTGCTCTCATCTTGAGTGTTATTTGAACATTTCAGGTGATATAACCTCTAACCTCTTCAGGTGTAGCTTGTTGAACTTGGGAATCTGTACAGAATTTCTAAACAAATCCTTTATTCAAGTCATAGAGATAGCATGCTCTCATTTCATCAGCCATGACTAGGTAGAAGTCCTAAGTAATTCACAATTGTATTTTTAAGTCGTCCATATTGAGGATTAAACCTTCAACCTCCAAGAGTGCAAGTTTTACAATTTAATTTTACCAAGTACCCTATCCACTTCGCCACGGACAGGTTCTTATAGACAAGCTACACCTGAAGAAGGTCAAGAGATTACATCAACCAAAACATTAATTCAAATAACACTCAAGAACAGTAGTTTGAATAATTCAAATAATATGAAGGTGTTAATGTTTCCCATGTGTGATGGTTAGTACTCCATATTAGGATATTGTGTCACAAACAGTGGTGACATGTAGCTGATAAGATCTTTCTCTTTTAACAGAACTGCGAGAGAGAGAGAGAGCATGGTTTGAGAGAGCTATTCTCATTCCCTTAGGTTATTCCATATGTATACTATTAAACAACGACTTCAAATGATTAGCGTGTTAGCTGAGATCTCCCTCTTTTTTCTGGACTGCAAAGATGTTCATGCTTTGAGAGTTGTTCCAGTCCTCTAAGGCAGATGGATTAGATGTATCATGTGCATTAAAAAAGAACTTAAACCTCTAAAAACATTGTTCAACCCCAAATGGTTTTGTGCGCTGGTTTTTTTAATAACTTTTCTAACCATTATAAAAAGAAAAGAAAACGGTGATAGAACAAACTACTACTATGCACCATTTATACAACTGACTCCAGCTGGTCACATGTCATTAAGATGAATCTGTTGGGATCAAATGATTGCTTCGCATATGATCATAATGTAATTGATCAACTGTACATGCCAAATAATAATGGTTAATACTCAAGTAAGGAGTCATTTTCAAATCTGACTTCAAGTTTAGACAAAATGCAACTTTGCTAATAAGAGCAACAAAACATTTGGGAGAAAATATGACTGCAATATAAAGTGATCAATGTTGGTTCACAAAATCTGTTAAATGAATCCAAAACTGAAAAGTTTCAACCAATTCTTGTTGAAACAGACCATCAATTAAAGAACACTGGTTTAAGAATTTCACTCTTTGAACAGTGATCAAATTTTTTGTAAAAAGTCAAGTTTCGTGAGTGGCCTCACTAATAATTAATAATACACAGGTTAGAAGAATCATTAATCATTTTAATGATTAACTAGCTGGACCTATGGAAATTTCACAAGGGACTCATTCATGTGCAATATATTGATGTTGGCATTCTGTAAATGTTCAGTGAAAATGGAGATGCTCTGATATTGTTGTACCTATTTACAATGCCTCACCACGGGGCAGAGTTAGACACCAGGGTCGTTTTTTAACGTGGAGAAAAGGTACAAAAATAAAAATTGTCTCATGAAAGATTTCTCCTCCACTGAAAGAGAACGAGAAATGGGAGTGCCGCATCTGAAGAACAGATACTACACTTTAATCTTGGCCAAAAAAAAACTGCAAAAGTATTTCTCTAAGCTAGAAGGGACGCCCGATGTAGCCCAGACATAAAGTATGCTTAAGCATATTTTGATTCTTGCAGATTTTGTATATCTATATATCTATAAAAGTGAACGTGTCTGTCTGTCTGTCTGTGTACATTTCCCTACGCAATAACTGTCAATTTTTAGTCTATAGACTCGAAATTTGAAATACCGGGTACTGAGATTTGGGAAAATCGATGTGACGGGTGTCAGCCAGAAATTTGGCTGTTAAGGGGTCAAATTTCAACGATTTAACCTTTAAGAACTCTACCAAACTCCTCCGACAATTTTGGGTCTAGACACTTGAAATTTTAGATTTAGGTTCCTTGAACCTGGATCTAACTTAATAAAGTGATTTGAGCCCGAAACAATAAATTTTAAGAGGTCATAATAGGGGTCAAAGTTTAAAAAAATTAACCATTTTTTTTGTTTTTTTTTGTCACAGCATACACCTCCAAACACCCGAGCAACGCCGGGCACCCCTGCTAGTATTATTATAGATAGATATAGACTTCGTGGCTTAGTGGGGAATGCGCTTTTCTCTACCCTGCAACCTCTCTCCCACAGAAGAGACGTTGCGAGCCTGTCCTTGTTTTATCGTTATTTCCATGGCAGATGCTCGTCTGAACTCCAATCTCTGGTCCCCCCTCGCCAATCTTTCACGAAAAACACCCGTCTAGCTGAATCCACTGTGAAAAATTTCCCCCACTCTATATCTGTGCCTAAATCAAAACGCAGATTCCATGAACAAAGCTTCTTTGTTAGAACTGCACGCCTGTGGAACTCTGTTCCGTCTGCCTGCTTCCCTCCGGACTACAACTTGGATGTCTTCAAGTCCAATGTTAACAAATTCCTAATGAACCGCCCCCTTAAGTAAACATTTCAGCAAATCTCCTCACTAACATAATGTACTTGCAATAACCCTTATCCCTGAGTGGCTTCCGGGCCTTGATAAGTGGTGATCACTGTGTAAAAAAAAAAAAAAAAAAAAAAAATTATAGAGTTAATGTTCTATTGATTTTTACACATTATAAAGTTGCAATGTCAAAATATAAAAAAATATATCCATATGACTTATAAAAAATATACATGTATATAACTTGAGATTTTTCAGCTATAATCGAAACTGAAACCAAAACTTACGAAGATTTCTTGGTAAAATTATTTATTACAAGAAATGGAAGTCTATAACAATTAAACAAGTCACTCGGATGTAAGTGTGGCACACAAAATAAATAAAGCACACATCATCCTATTAACATATAGATTGTTAACTTTGAGATTTTAATAGAAATTACAATCACAAAAATTTATTATTACTTTATTTGAAAATTTGAACATAAAAAAAAATTCTTAAATTCCTTTTCTCCTGTTTGAAGACAAAAAGGAAGAGACAAATCTTTCATTCAAATAATGAAATCTCTTTTCATCGGTCAAATTAATTATTTTGTGCAGTTACAAATATTGATGGACAAAAGATTTTGTAGCAGTTCAGCTCAAACCATCTCTCTTGCTCATAAAAAATGGAAATATAGTTGTATTCTTATACAACGTATGAAACTTTTCTCGGGAAAACTCTAGCGCGATTTTAAAACTGAATGATACATTTTAATATAAAATTGGATAAAAAATAAAATAATCTAAACAAGTCGATTTGGTGTTCCTCATCCTTTTGATATTTTTTTAAACATCTACAAAGTGAAATAACTGTTCAGGTATGGGAACCTATCACCAGCCATTTTGATGTAGATAAATTGGCAGCAGATTGACCCTTTCAAGTGGATGTTGGTTAGCCATTTTCTCAAGTGGTCTTTTTTAGGTGATCCTGGTGATATCCACATATATTCCAGCAGGTGGGTAGTCAGTGTTGGTCCTTTGGGCATCTCACTGGCAGTTTAGTTTTCTGGGGTTTGACAGTTTGGTTTGTATGTCTAAACCACTGAGCCGAAGTTTGATTTAGTCAGGCTAAAATTTCTTATTTGCAATTCTATTATTTAAACAAAGACAACCATCATTCCAAAAGAATAAAAGTTTGTTTGAAACTGGAATTATGATTATATCTGAAGGGGAGAATTTAGGCATTTTAACAAGCAAAACAAAAATTTAAAAAAAAAAAAACAATTTTTTTTTGGCTTACATTAAACGGTCACATGGAGAATCAAAAATCGAAAATATTGGTAAAAAATAATTTGATTAAACATTACAATTCTGCAGAACTTATTAGCTGTGATTGTGTTTAATTTTTGAGAGATTATCAAGATTCCACATGATCTAACGTCAGCTATTTTATTTTTCATTCTAACTTAAGAGTTGACACTAGTTTTGTATTGAACTAAAAAAACACTTTTAAATAAGTTAAAACACAACAAAATAAATTATCCAGATAGAAAAGTAACTTATCTTGCCTTTGGTAACATTTATTTGTTTGCCTAAGAATTCTTGTAGTAATGAATGAGACACTGCGATTGATTGATGTCAGACCTTGAACTGATCAGTGTGGTGAATGCATACAGGCACGTTGATAGGAATTGTTTATCAAAATACACAATCACACAGGGAAAGTCAGAGGACACCTAATTCAAAAAGAGGTTGAAAAATACACTATAATAGCGAAATTCGGAAAACAAAAAAAATCTATTAAAAATGGCATCTACTGACTTTTTGTGTCAATTTTAACTAAAAACAATGACATCTATTTAACTGGCACGTCAGAAGCACTTACTACTATACGATTATTTAAAAAGAAACAAGTTTTCACTCTTTATCCTTATTAAAACGCTCTTTAGGTATATGTGATATAACAAGGGAAGTAACTCAGTTATGATATAAACAAGGTAATTATGATTGTTAATACACAATTTATAAAATTGGTAATAGTTACACGCTATCTATCTCCCTTTGGAACTCTCCACATTTTTTTTAGCAAAACATTTTATTTTCGCTAATTTTCAAGAAACATTTTCTTTAATTTTTTATCTACCTATTTTTTCATAATTTTTTAATATATTCATTACTGTAATATAACATGCCTTGAAATTCAATATTAAAAATGTCGATATTTCTGAATTTTTTAAGATGAGGATTGGTTATTTATATTATTTGGATTCATCTTGACTGTGATTTTCACGTTTCGGTCAATGAAACCTCCAACCTTCTTCAGATGCATCTTGTTGAACTCTGGAATGTTTCTGTTGAACTCGGGAATTTGCACGGAATTTCGAACGGAACCCTTTATTTACTTACGGGGGTAGCATACTCTTGTTCCATCAGCCATTACTGGATAGAGGTCCTAAGTAATTCACAATTGTACATTTCAATCGCCCATACTGAGGCTTAAACTTTCAACCTTCAGGAGAATAATGCTTTTTGCAATTAATTTTTCCAAGTACTCTAACCACTGCGCCACTGTGCAGAGTTCGGCAAGATACACTTGAAGAAGGTTGAAGGTTACATCGATTGAGACGTGAAAAATCACACTCAACATGAGACGAGTAGTTTGATGAATCCAAATAATACACATAAAAATTCTTAATTTCAGTTTTATAGTGTCGTTGTACCAAAATAAATACCAAATTCTGAGGAAAATAAACTAATTATTTCAGGCACAAAAATGTGTAAAAGTTCATTTCTTTTGATTAATCAGTCTTGACTTCCACAAGTGAGGTCACAAAAATAGTTTTAGTTTCATATATGAAAGTGTGTAGATGCTGCAAACTAGTTGAAAAACAAAGTTTCTGATTTTATGCATCAGTTAATTTGGATAGCTATTGCAACATCATCACAACGACAGAAATGCTGGAAACAGATTTTGATGACCAATTTTAAGCCATGGGAGTCCATAACCAAAATCCTGAAATTTTAAAATCTTTCATTATAATATATAATTATTTATGGGTATGAATTTTGTCTTACAATTCATCAGCTTGACTGAACTTAGCAAGATCTGAAACCAGAACCACCGAGACCGATTCTGACGCTCTACCATTGAACCAGACCCGGTAGCTTTTTATAGATGTGATTTCCCCCCACCCCCAATACTTGAACAAATTCAATAATTATATGAAAACAGTTTACCTAAATGCTAATTGGGAATAATTTTTCCCTTCACCGATGTGATGCCCCCCCCCATATGAAAAACGTAAATATTGTAAAAAGAAAAAAAGAAAAGAGAGATAGAAGAGTAGAAAGTGGACATTAGATTTATTTTTTCCGCCTTGTAACTTTCACTTGTCTTATTTTGTCCTTTAGTCCTCACATTCCAGAAGATGTTCTTAACAAAAGAGGAAGAATTGCCATTTTCTAGATTGGAATTTATCCATCTAACATCAATCCTTGGCTAGTTTTTGACCTAGAAATACGAATTAGGATTTTAAACTATGGCTACTCAGGAAGAATGCTATTAGCCATTATCAAATCAGAATTTTTATTAGTTCTTAACCAATAAAAATTTGTTTGTTTTTTTAGCAATTTTGTAAGATGTAACGTTATATTAGGTTTTACAAAAAAAAAAAAAAAAAAGAAAAAGACATTTTGTAATGCATGTCTGGCTCGCTTCAATAATCACATATACAAATTTATTTTCATAAGCAACGAAACAGATGCTAAAGTGTTAGGAAGGATACAAAAAGTCTAGTGTTGTTTTGTTTGTGTGTGAATTTGTGTAAGGTCGTGAGACTGTATAAGCTGCTGCTATATTTAGTCGTCAACGAGAATATCTTATGTTATTTGCTGAGATGCTTCACATGTAGATTTACTTCGCCTGAAGAGTCTGATGATGTTGTGATTGAATTAAGCTCATATGGCAAGTTTTGCTTTTCATTGACAGCTGTGCTTAAATTTTGCTTGTGTAGCCAACACTAGCAGGTGCTCGGCTCCTGAGATGACCATTTCAGACTGGTTGACGTATGGTATCACTAACCAATTGAAATTAAGCATTTTGATACAATTGACCAATCAGTATTAAGTATTTCTAGCAACAGACATCAAAACGTTCGGTTACATTTTTGGGGTGAGAAAACTGATTGTTTGACTCATTAAATTGTACTTTTTTTGTTTTGCTTTTGGTCTCGAAAAAACAAACGAAAGTAATCAGCAATAAAAAAAATTGTATCCAGCAGCTATAAAAACAATGAATTAACGGTTTTAAAGAAAAATGCAGTTTTAAGACTAAAGATACCATTTAAGTTCTTAATTGATTTTGTAACGGGAGATTAAGGGGGAAACAATGTGATATTTCAACGATAACCCTATTCCACATTTGCCCAAAGGCAACAGATTCCTGTAATGATCCAGTCCCTGTTGATTTTGCAGTGGAATTTTAGTTTTGTACTGTTCTAGGAGGCCAACCCTCTTAGGCTTTACCTTTTCTCTTTGAGAAGGAGTTAGTTTATTGCTAAACGCCTGAGGCGCCTTTACTGGAGAATGCTGACAGGGTGGCCCAGGTACTTTTTGCAGGTCAGATTGCCCCTCCTTTGATGTGCTGACTTCAATCCCACTTTCCAACCCTGGTGTTTTAAGTTCTTGCAGTGGGAGAGAACTAAAGATCCTATTCTACAATTGAACAAATTTTAGTAAATCTCTGGAGGTCTAATATTCAAGAAATCATTTTCAAAGTTTTATACTATTTGAAAAGATTTACTGTTTATCCCCTCCCTAATACACACGTTGTCAACGGAAAAATTAAAAATTGATTTTATTTTTTGTTACATTACATGGATTTTTAACATTGTTAAGAGTGGTAGTTAGCTTAACTTTAGAAATATAATAACTTAAATTTATCACATGCTTCATGACCTATGTCATAACTTTTTTGCTTAAAAGATTATGTTCTGTGCAATTTGTTGGGTTAGGTGGTAAGGTTGACTAAATGTTTACCTGGGCAAATCACCGCAAAAAAAAAAAAAAAAAAAATCGCCTCAAAGTTGATTTAAGAAATTAAAACACTGAACCAGAACTGGAAAATAAAATGAAATAGTTATTTATTTTTTGCAAGAAATTCATCCAAATTTGGAAATTTTTCCAAAATAGAAAGGAAACTACATCAGCAATGCGGTACGTCAAAAAGTTTGCTTGTCTCGTACTTGCAGGAATTTATGTGGAGAGACAAAGCGAGGATAAATAAATTTGGCAAAATGTTATGCTACATAACATACATTTATTCTTAGTAAATTCACATCAATTTAGATTTGGTAAATGTCACTATCGGAATACCTTGGCCAAATCACAGCTAAAAAAATTGTCTGCGTTCAAATTTAAACATCAAACCGAACTCGAAAACTAAATGAAACAAAATTTATTTTTATTACTACCAGAAAAGATGTATTTTTCCTGTTATTATTTTAGTAAGAACGAATTACTATTTTGTTATCGTTCTTACCAAAATGTTTCGTCATCGTTCTTACCAAAATGTTTCGTTATCTTTCTTACCAAAATGAAATAAAAGTAATTCTTTTTTTTCCATGCATACCTATTTTACCCGGTTTTTATTTCAGCAAGAACAAATGACTATTTCGTTCTTTTTCTTACTAAAATGAAATAAAACGAAAGTAAATATCTTTTTCGTAATAGGCCGGCTACCCATCAAAAATCACTTCAGTTCATATTCTTTAGAATTAAACATTTTAAAGTGCTTGTTGACGTAGAATTTGACAATACTAGTAGAACATTACATTTTCGACTGATTTTCTTTTCGTTCTAACTCAGACTTGACACTACTTTTGTTAATTTGAATTATTTTTGTTATTATTTTATTACTGTTATAGTGTTGTGTTTTTTTTTTTTTCATTTTTAGTGAATTTTATTCAAGTAAGCATGGAAAAAATAAAAGAATTAACAATTTTATTTTACTAAGAAAAATAACGAAATAGTAATTGTTTCTTACTAAAATAATAACCGCGGAAATACATCTTTTCTGATAATAATAAAAATAAAGTTTGTTTCATTTCGTTTCAAAGTTCTGGTTCCGTGTTTAAGTTTGATGGATGCGGACAATTTCTTTAGCGGTGATTTGGCCAGGGTATTTAGATAGTGACATTTACCTTAAATGTGCTATGCTATTATTTTATTTACTACTAGTATTTCAGACCGGCGTTGCCCGGGTGTTTGGATGTATATGTTGAGCAAAAATAAAAAAGTGGTAGTAGGAAAGCAGGCTCAAACCCGTACCGCAATTGAGGAAAAGAACGGGGAAAAAAACCCTGACATCTTTGCTGTTACGACCACCGCCAAACCGGAAGTGACTTATGTTTAAATTAAGGCTAGACAATCGGAAGGAGAGGAGGACTTTCAAAAATATTGGCGAAAAAAGCGACCCCCCCCCGCCCTGTAGAAAAGTGCCCAGTTGAAGGTGAAGATATTAATGATTTTAGCCAATTTTTCGATATTTGTCGTCTGAAGGGTGAAACTTCAAAACGATATTGATCTTGGTAAAATCTGTCGCCTCTGTCAAAAGTTTTAGGCAGACATGCAAACATACATACATACATTTATATATTGGTAACTAAAAATTTTCAACCCAAACCGATTAAAAAGCTTGCCCTATCTCTGAATACTTTTTAGACCAGAAATTGTCTGAGTAATTTGGTAGAGACCGCAGAGGTCAAATTTTTTTTTAACTTTGACCCCTATTATGACCCCTGAACATTTATTGTTTTGGGCTCAAATCAAGTTAGATCCATTTACATCGAACTTATATCTAAAATTTAAAGTGTTTAGACCCAAAATTGTCGGAGGAGTTTGGTAGAGTTCTCAAAGGTCAAATCGTTGAATTTTGACCCCTTAACAGCCAAATTTCTGGCCGAAAACAGATTAAAAAAATTTTTCCTCAAATCTCAGTACCCTGTATATCAAATTTCGAGTTTGTAGATTGAAAATTGACAGAGTTATTGTAGTGGAAAATGTACACAGACACACAGACAGACATTTCACTTTATATATATATATTAGATTTTACTATAAAATAATTAAATATAAGTGTTACAACAATTTTTTTTTTTTTTTTTGCAGAAACGAGTAAGCAATTAGTCAACCTTATTTACTATTTGATTTATTTTGTATCTTTCTGTTCATGTGATTCATTTTTAAATTTTATTCAGGTACGCATGGAAATAAAATAGTTAAAACTAAGTGTTGCAATTATTAATAAAAAAGAAATGGTACTTGTACAGTTTAATGAAGACATTAAAAAATGAAAATAAAAAAAAAAAAAAAAGTTATATTGTACGCATCTGTTTTGGACGGAAGTTCTCTGAAAAAAAAAAAAAAATTCACTTAATTTGATTAGGTAGTTTTTTTTTTTTTACAGCGGAAAAAACACATTTTTATGACAGCGCGATAGAGGTAGCCATGTTTGGATTTTAGAATACGCCACGGGGAAATAACTCAGTCTAAAGCTCTAAAACCCCCCCTCTTCATCTATCTTCTATATATATATAAAAGGCAAAACGGCCGCAGGCGTTTTTGCATGTCCATGAAAGGGTTTTTTGGTGGGAGTCTTCAACAAGGTTACTATTTTAAGTTTTCTTATACTTACTAATTTATAATATCTCAGATTCTAAAACGGACATGGTCTCTATCTTTTATTTTATCAAGGTTTTAAAAAAAACCTGGTTTCCAGTGTTAGTTTGTCTTTTTTGTATAAAAGCGAAACTAATCGAAGCGAAGGCACAACGCCTAGCCTTCCCGCCGGGACGTCCAGAAAGGCAATTAATTAACTTTGATCAATGTTGAGGAAACCCTTCATATCAGACAATTGCCATTCATTTGGACACTGCCAGAGTTCCCCCCTTTTTTAGGGGGAGCTGGTTTTCCCCAAAAACATGGGGAAAAAAAATATGACAGAAAGCTAAAATCTTAACTGGCCTATAGCCAGAGTTAAGTGCGTGATTCTTATCCACTATAGCGTTATGGTTAAAAATCGCTAAATTTGAACACTTTTTCTTCCCGCCGCGTCACGGCGTAGCGGTAAGATGTCAGGTTTTCTTTCACTTTCTTTTCCGCCTTCGCGTAACGGGTTCGAGCCTGTCTGCCTACTACAACTTTTTTTTTCTGCTCAACACACACCTCCAAACATCCAGGCAACGGCGAACACCGCTGCTAGCCTATTATATAAAAAGCAAAATGGGCATGCACGTTTTTGTATGTCCACAAAAGGCTTTTTTCGTCGGCCTTCTCATGTCAGTTACACTTATGAAAAACTCTCCTTATACTTCTTGGATTATAATATCTCAGATTCAAAAAATGGACATCGTCTCTATCTTTTTTTTTTTTTTTTTTTTTTTTTTGATAGTTTAAAAAAAAATCCCTAGTTTTCAGTGTTTGTTTGTCTTTCTCATATGAATAAAGCGAAACTAAATCGAAGCAAACGCATCCGCCTGGCCTTCTGAGCCGGGACGTCTTGAAGTCAATCACTGAATCACCTTTGATCAATGTGGGGCAAACCCTTCATATCAGACAATTGCTATTCATTAAGACACTGCCAGAGCTCCCCCTTTACGGGAGGGCTGGTTCTCCCTAACATCGAGGGGGAACAAGTACAGCTGAAAGCTTAACTGGCCTACAGCCAGACGTTCATTTCTTAATTGCCAATTCTTTTTCATAGCTAGATTTGAACGCTTTAAACTTCCGCTCGTGTCATGGCAGGTTTTCTTTCACTTTCTGTCCCGACTTCGCGTCACGGGTTTGAGCCTGCCTGCCAAGACTTTTTTTTTTCCACACATCTACAAACACCCGGGCAACGCCGGGAATCCCCTCTAGTCTTAAATAATAGCTTTTAAAAATCGAAACATGACTACGTTTGGATCGGTATAATAAATTGTTTTTTTTTGTTTGTTTTTTTTTTGTTTTTTCACTGTAAAAAAAAAAGAAACTACTCGATCAAATTAAGTGAAAAGTTTTTTTTTCAGAGAACTTCATTCCATAACAGATACATACAATATAACTTTTTTCAATATTTTCATATTTTTTTTTAATGTCTTGATTAAACTGCCCAAGTACCAAAGAAATTTACTGTCTACAGTTCTTCGAAAAAGTGGCCAAAAAATCAAATACATAATAAATGTGATCAAAGGCAAGATACTCTTGTACGTACCTGGAGAATTTTTTATAGTGGTTTTGCTCACTTTGGAAACGTTTAATCGGTTCGAAAACAAAGTGTCTAGCGTTTAGTAGTGTGTTATTTTCGAAATAAAATACTATTTCGTTATTTATTTCGTTTTATTTTAAAGTTCCGTGTTTTCATTCTTAAATCAACTTTAAGACGAACTATTTTTCTTGTTTTCAGGAAAGCGAATAATTTTAATAAGAATTTTAGTCAAGCTTACGGGTTAGGTTAGGTTCACTGTTGAAAAAACAAAAAAAAAAAAGCGAACAATTTACTTCTGCACTAATATTTTTTTTCGTCGTATTTGATGGGGTGTGCGAAAGAGGGAGGAGACTCAAAACAGGAGTAAGGTAGTACCCCTCCTCCGCCCCGACGTAAGTTAAGGCACGGCCATTCGTCTTCTGCGATAAGCAATCGATGTCAATGGTATTTGGAGAGACAAAAGAAAAAAAAAAAACTACCCAAAAGCTCTACAACTCTAATCCGGGGCCGTTTTCTCGTGTTTCTCCCTTGAATCGATGTCGGGGGGAGCAATCGTTTGTAATATTAAACCTTGTATATATAAACATTTTTTTTCTACTCCACGTCTAGAGATTTTCGAGTTAGAACCAAAGTATGTTGCGTAAACAATTCAAATTGTATGCTTAAAAAGACACGACCGTCGCAAGTCGCATTGGGAACAAAATGTAGTACCTGTACTATACTCGGTCAGACAAGAAATCATAGGAAAGTGATCCCACTCTAAAATTTTTAATATTTAAATGTACGTTTTACCGTTCCAATTTTTGTTATTATTCAATTGAACTGATCAGACCAACAGAGAATCGTGACTTCGCAAGTTTAAAAATACAATTGTTCTTTATATTATTATTTAAAAGTTCCTAGATTTATTATGAATTTTATTATTTTATTTGATAATGTCTAGTTTATATAAAAATTGGGTATTTTGATGAGAAAAATATACAAAACAAACGGTTTAAAACCTGCAATTACCTTCACTATTCGTTTTTAAAGAATTTTTTTTTTTTTTTTACAAACAAATTTTAAATTTGGATTAATCGTTGTTCCTCGAATTGTAGAGTTTTGCAGTATAGAAAAAAAAAAAAAAAAACGTTTCCTAGTCTATATTGCAAAATGCCCGAGTTCTCTTTCCCCATAGTGAAGTTTTTCAAGTTAGCAAAAACGAATCGACATATATATATATATATATATATATATATATATATATATATAATGTTGCAATGGAATTAAAATAAAAACTATAAAACAAACAATCGCATAAGAATGACGTATTTTGAAGAGAATTTGGGACGCCGAAAGCGTATATACACAACCAGACGCTGCAAATTTATCATTTCATACTAAAAGAGCCGGTAAAAGAAACCCCCGGGGTCTTTTTTTTTTTTTTTTTTTTTGTACCAGAAAAAGACATCGTGAGATATATATATATATATATATATATATATATATATATATATATATATATATATATATATATATATATATAAAATACATAACAAACGTATTTTACATTTAATTATTATTTATTATTCTTATCTTAAGAAATGTGAAAAATCAAAGATTATTTGTTTTTATTTGGAGTTTTTCTGCAGATAGATGATGGGGGGGGGACGGTATAAAACACTTTTAGAAACGGTATTTAGGAGAAAAAGGACCATTAGAAACTTTGTTTAAATTGATATTTTTTTAATTTTACAAAAATAAATGTGAAATAAAAATTTTCTAGTTTTTTTTTTTTTCTTTGTTTGAAATTAAACGTTGGTATTTTATTATTTTACTTTTTAATACATTTATTTTTATTTTAACGTATTTTCTTTATGATATGTTAAAACATATATTTGTATTTTATATATATATATATATATATGACAAAAAAACAGTTTACTGAATTTTTACCAAATTTTCTAAAATAATTTGCAATGATGTATTATTTATTAAATGTGGAGAAAAAAATATTTTTTTTTAATTTAGAGAAGTTATTGCCTCCCCTTCCCCTACAACATTTTATTTTAAATTGATTGATTTATTTGTGAAAATATTTGCAGATTTAAGTGATTAAATAAGAAAGTTAAAATCTAAAATAAATATTTAATAAGCCCTATTTTCTTTAGTGGAAGAGACAAAAAATCATGGTTGATTTAAAAAAAAAAAAAAAAATGAGGGTCTGTCTGACAAGTAAGAAAGAACGAAACAAAAAAAGTGTAATTCGTTTAAACTGGGAAAGAGTTCGAGACAAGT
This sequence comes from Euprymna scolopes, assembly GCF_053919585.1. Lineage (NCBI taxonomy): Eukaryota > Metazoa > Mollusca > Cephalopoda > Sepiida > Sepiolidae > Euprymna > Euprymna scolopes. Next base: position 95,167,062 of record NC_136502.1, read on the forward strand.
GCCCCATTTCAACGGATAGAAAAGTTTGTCGACTTCAAGCTCTATTCTCAACAACTGTGATAAAATAAACAAATTGGAATTAATGTCACTTACCTGACATAGTTAACAAAATAATAATAATAAATAAATAAACACCCCTACGTGTTTATTAAAAAGACTGGATGTCTATAAAATGTAGGATTCCCAAGTCGCCATCGACTGAACAACTTATAAACATGTTTCAAAGGGAGATAATCGTGGATGACTTAAACATGGCGAATTGAAATTCGCAGCAGTTTTTTTTTTTTTTTTTTTTTTGTCATCTTAACTTATTCGTTTATTTGTTTTTTATTTGTCCATAAACATTTTTTTAACGCATTTAATAAATAAACTAATTTTTGTGCTCGTCATTAAACACGTTCGCTAAAACATGCAATACGAAAAGGTTTCATTTGCCACCGGTTATTGAAAACAAAAAATAAAAATCCAACAAAAAAACAAAAAGACCTTTGTGATTTTGGGGCCTTTGTTGTTGCAGAAATCATAATTTTAAAATCAATAATAAAAATACAATAATACAAATTCAAATCGATAATTTCTTCGAATGTTTATAATTTTAGCTTCTAGTAATTAAATACTTTAAGATTTTTTTTTTAATTAATAAGACTGTTTCTTACGGTGTTCTAAAATTGGGTGGACCCACGTTACTGTTGAAAGTCATTGGCAATAACTCTTCAAGATTTTTTTTTTCTATTATTATTTTTTTTTTCTATTATTATATTATTATATATTTGTAAACTTGAGGTTTAAATTTAATCACACAATTTAACTTATGTTAACCTACTTATTTATAATTAAAATTATAATTTGTTAAGACCAAACATTCGGATGAAGAAGTGGGGAAAAAATATACCAATAATAGGATTAAAAAAACGTTTTCAAATTTTCATCTTCAAACAGTTTTTTTTTTTTTTTTTTTTCAAGAAATGAAAATGTCTATACATCGACTGTCAGTGTTGGATTTTTATTTTATTTTATTTTATTTATTTATTTATTTTTATTTTGGTGCTAATGCACTTACTAATACGCGCTATTTTTTAAATCGTATTTCCAAGTTTAATTAAAGTTTTATATATTTTTTTTTATTATTAAATTGTAAGGTTAGAGTATAGATTAGGTGCAAAACACCCTCCCTTCCCATGTTAAGAATGGCTTTTTAAATAATAACGTTATGATTTCAGCACGGATCAATAAGTGCACTAGTACCTTTTTTTATTATTTGTTTTTTTTTTGTTTTGTTTTTTACTTTCACGTTTTTAAATAAATCTCTGAATTTTCGAATCTGTAATGCCAGGCATTACAGATTCGAAAATTCAGATCAAATCCACCCGAAGGCATTAATGCCTTCGGGTGGATTTCATTTCCCAATTATTTTTAACGCGATTTTTAAAAACTCGTTATAGTAATTTACGATATTTTTGTTTTAAATTGATTGTGTAAGTCACGCAGATACGGGCAAACTAACTCATACACAAGGAGTTTATTAATATAGAAATTGCAATCATCTTAAAATTTATAAAACTAGAAACTTTATTGGAGTTATTAAAAGATCTGAGTTTTTTCTTCAATGAGGAATTCCTTTGTAGAAATTCTGACAACAACGAATTCATGTTTTGAGAATGGAAGTTTTTGGGGCGAGTTTTTTTTTTATTTATTGTTATCTTAAAACTATTGTTCCTACTTCGATTATAACATTCAATAGTTTGGTTGTTGTTTTTTAATAGCGTGGGACGTTATGATGTATCTCAGTGTCTTTTTTCACAATTTGGATGAAAAGGCACTGTGGTTGAGGACTAGAAATTCACAAAACGAAAGGAAAATACCTTTCTTTTTTTGTTTTTGTTTATTGTATTTTTTATTTTTTTTCAAATCCAAATGGATTTATTTTTGTGTTGATTTTTATTTAAAAAAAAAAAATGTAATCACAATTCTGCATAAAAGATTTAACTGAGCCAGAGATTGCAGACGTTTCGGATTTCATAACTAGTGTAGGAAGAGAGAGAGAGACACGCCCGGCCTTACTCGGCCATAAAATACGTTAAAATATATTTTAATTCATGCATATTTCGTAGTTATCATTACAGAGATATTAAAGATTATATCGTACTTAATTTATAGTATTGATTTCAAAAGTTAAAAATATGACTTGAGCTAGAATAGAAACCAAAACATTTAGTGCTCTGCTGCTCCAGTTGAACAGACAGTTACGAAAAATTTAAAATGAAACCAGTTAGTTCAAGCTATGAATTTGCGCATTCGCAGAAGTAATGGAAATATGAATATGTCGGCAAGTTGAAACGAACATTTTGCATTTCAACTTGTCAACATATTTATGTAGTACATAAATGATGAATAATGCGTACGTAATATTACGTAATATTCATTCATCCAAACAAAGATTTTATAAACCATCGTTGGTGTAGGATTACTATTTTCTGTTATGTGCCCACTGACCAAGTAGTTGAAGCGTTTATCAGTTTTTCACACAGACAGACACACACACACACACACACACACACACATATATCTACTGCGGTATTAGTGCACTTATTGGTCCATGCTGAAATCATAACGTTATTATTTAAAAAGCCATTCTTAACATGGGGAGGGTGTTTTGAACCTATTCTATACTTTAACCTTACAATTGAATTTAAAAAAAACATATAAAACTTTAATTAAACTTGGAAATACGATTTAAAAAATAGCGCGGATCAGTAAGTGCACTAGCACTTCTACTGTTTTATTGATATAGATTAAATCACTTATATAGTCGTTTTTTTTTTTGTTTTTTTTTATGGAAATCACTCCAGACAAGATATGAAGCCACTTGATGTAAGGAACTAAAAAAAAAATACTATTCAAGATAAAAAAAAAAAAAACTAGCCAAGAATAAGTGTTAGATGGAATATATTCTGACTCAGAAAACAGCAATTCTTCCCTCTTTGTCACAAACATCACTCCTGTAATGTGAGGACTAAAGTACAGAATAAGGGAAGCAAGAGTTATGCAGTTTATTTACAGTGAAATGAGTTTCGGTAGGTTTTTGTTTCTCACAAACAATTTATTTGTGGCAGTCATATAGATTGGCATCGGTTAACATAATGCAAAAATAATAAATAATAAAAAATAAAACTTTGCATAGACGATAAAAAACGATTTTATGTTTGTTTGTTTTAATAAATGAGGGACGTTTTTGAGTTAAAATCAGTGTATTAATATGCACAAATAGGGAGGGGGAACAACATTTTTGATAAAGTGAAGAAGAACTGCAGCACTCCAGACTTGTGGGAAAGATTCAGTACTCCATACATGTGCAATGGCATGGTGCAATCAGGAGATGATGGTGTCTTGAGTCTGCTTGAAGATTTTGCAGGAAGGTCGTCTTCTCCAGGTGCTTTGCCATTCTTCAATTTGGCAATTAGGTTGTTTATTTCATCGATGGTGGGAGTATCTGTGTGGCACTCTTACGTAAATGACAAGAGAGTTGACATGAACTGGTGCTTGAGGGTAGTAATGGCTGAGAAAGGTCATGAAATAACTTTTCCAATAGTCCTCAAGGATTGTGATAACATCACGAGTCGTGGTAACCGATGCCTATGCAGTAATTACAGGGATATCGGTCTCACTGATATTGCATCAAAAGCCATATTGGTGAAAAATTCCAACTTGAATGTGACCGTAGAACCCATCCAACCGACTTGGAACCAGGTGCATGGATCAAATTTTTACACTATGGAAAACCTTTGAACAATACTGATGCTACTAACAATGTACGACCATTTGTTTTGTGGATTTTGCCGCAGCACTTGATCAAGTGGACGAAGTAAACAATGCATATTTCCACTCATTAAAGCATATGACTGCTCCATGTGCACAAAAATTTGCTTCTATGGCCGGGAATCAGAATTCTTTGACATCCAATCTGGAGTTGGATAGAGTTGTGTTCTTTTGTCCACACTCTTTAACTATGCCACTGACTGGATCATCCACAATGCACTTGCTGAGTTTCTTGGTGTCTCTGTTTGCAATATCCACAAATCAGCAGTAGACCGTATTCTGTTCTCCAATCTCTTTCTTGTTACTAGTGACTGAAGTGTTCGTAGTAGTGTTCATTATCCTTACACTAACCACATAGTTTGTCCATTCACAATAGGTAACCGATGTGCTAATGGAGATCGCTTTATCAACTTTGCTTCCACTAACAGTTTGATAGTATCACACACTCGTTTCCAACATTGGAAACGACACCTTCCAACCTGGTACTCAAATGATGGCATGACAGCTAACCAGATTAACCACATCCTTGTTAAAACCAGTCTACTGCTGATTGGTGGATATTTGTAAAAAAAAGTTCTTTGATCATCAAGGTCAAAAGTTGAAGCATACAGTGTGATGACAGAGAAGTTGTAAGTTGTGCCTCTTAGACGAATCTGAGCCAATGGAGGAAAGATGGGCTCCCAGGCGAGCAAGGCAGCATTGGCTTGACACTCAGTGCGAAGACCAGAGTTGTCAGTTGGACCACTTTAATAGAGCATATGAGGTGTTTTAATATAGAGCTTTGATCACATGGTGACTGGAGTCAGGGATCTTGGTAAAATCTTGAACCCTAATTAAAGTTATGAAGAAAAATGTAATGTATCCAATACTTTTGCATGGCACTGTATATATATGATAAAAATGTTTTTCAATTGTATTTCACCCTTTATTCATACCAATCCTTTTATTTATGAAGCTCAATGTATGTTAAATGTAACTACAGAGCATGTACAAACAGATGACAAAACAGCTATATTCAAAATTCCAAGATATTATTCATCTAACCATTTATTTCTTTCAACATATCTAAGCATCTATGTTTGGCAGCACCTGTTTCATAGCGCAGAAACAATCAGAAAATTCTCATGTTACTTTTCAATATCTTTCGCACTGACTCTTCAGAAAAGTAGGAACTTTTTAACTTTAAAAAGAAAATAAAAATAAAAGATCATGATCACATAAATCTGAAAAAATCTGAAGAACATTCACATCGTGTGTTACAGAATAAGATCCATGCTTGATTCTATAGTAAATAATATACATATATATATATACATATATATATATATATATATATATATATATATTGTTACATCTTCCCTTGGGAGTCATATTTTTAAACATTCCAAGATATTAAGTTATAAACAGTCCATATGTCGAGAGGGTCATCGATAGGAGCATGTGCTAGACAACATTTTAAAATCCTTCACCATCAAAACGTAATAACATATAAGTTATAACAAGTTCAACTTAAAAATGATGTCTATAAGCTTAGAAATGGTTTGTAAATTATAGGTGCAGTTAAACAGAGTGTAAGCTCAGATTGACTATTGTTCCATTATTCTTTTTCTTTAATTCCTGAATTGTGTTAGAAATATAGTAGTTCACATTACAATGTCTGAATACAGAAATACAAAAACGATAATTTGGTTATAAAATGTTAACAATCTGTTTTTGTTGTATTAGAAAAAATTATGATATACTAGCAGGACCTGTTAACTGGCGTTGCTCAGTGGAAGCATGCCCCCTCCTTGTAAAAAATAAACTACAGTTCTTGTTGTTCGTGGCCAATCCTCAACGTCCTAGTGTTAAGAACGGCTTTCAGAATAGACACCTCATTTAATGAGGGGAGGGGGGAACTGTCAAAGTATTTGTTCCAAGTCCAACCTTGATAAATGTTGTCATCATAGCCACAATGACTATAAACCAAAAATAAAGTAGAGGTGGGTGGGTGTTTGGCAGTGTCGTGTGGAAAGAAGTACACTTTTTTTATTGTGTGTGTGTAAAACAATGAATTACAATGCATAATGCATGTCATTATATTTCGAAAACTACTTGCTTCCATTAAAGTTAAAATAGATTGTTTTATTCAGCAGAGTTCGAAACCTATAGAAGTCGTTAGTTTAAAAGAAATGGTGTAGTTGGTGCTAAAGTAAAAAAGTACCTAAATAAAAAGAAAGTTAATGTCTGAGCAGTGTGGAAAATGATTCCTGAAAAGAGAACTAAACAAAAAACAACTATATTAAAAAAAAACAATATATAACAAATAAGTCTATTCGTAGGCAATGTAATAAAGGAGAAACTTGTAATTTAGCAGTGTAAATTATTTGACATACAAAGAAAGTAAAAAAAAAAAAAACTGGCGTAAATGTATTCAAATACAAACTGAGTGAAAAGTAATGAAACAATAACTTATCTCTTGACGTAATTCAGGTTTGGAGTGTAAAAATATGTTTTATATAGAAAGAAATAGTTTTTATGACTTTGAAAGTGAAAAATAATTGTTTGTTTTTGCCTAATCCCCCCAATGTAGGCTCGGTGCCACTTTGATGTAGGGGGCTACTACAACTCTTTTTTTATTAAGAGAATCGCGAACGTATATGAAATTGCCCCCACCTCTAAATTCCACAATTAACATTTTTTTTTTTTTTCACATTAATCTCATTGAGTAGAAAGTTCAGTTTCAGACTAAAAAAAATGAAATTGGAAAAAAAAACAAAAAAATTATGGCTTATTGTCGGGGCTTATTGCTCAATTATAAGGTTGAGCAAAATATTGTCGCAATGTTTTTCTCAGTGATGGTCACAAAGTATGTGTTCAATTTAGTAGTACGTTATAATTGAAAACAAATCCCCGACAATAAAAGTCATAAGAAATTTTTTTAATCTGGAAGGTAAGTTTATAATCGATGAGATTAATGTGAATGAAGTGTAAATTGTGGAATTTAGAGGGGGGGGTCAATTTCTTAAACGTCCGCCAGAGATTCGTTCAAATTATCACCTCATAAGGTTTGACGTTCGATTGAAAGATATTTTTTATTAAATCAAAGCATTAAAGGAAGAAAGCTGAGACACTTTTTTGTTTTATTTTTTTAATGTAGAAAGTTAATGTTTTAGAAACGTTACCATAACATGTAATGTTATAAAGAAAAAAATAAATAAATAGTTGCTGCAGATTCGCCGCATTTTGGGTAAATGTTTTTATGTAATGTAAGTATCGGTAGTTCGTTGTTTTTCTGTTAATACTTGATTACAGAGAACAGTTTCTAATCGTTTACTAAGAAATCAGTTCATTTTAGCATCGCATAGTTTAGGACGCCGAAACCAGACATGATATAAACAAACTTGCAACATAATTTTTTAGTGTAAAAAATATGTAAATAATGTTAATCCAAATAATGCAAATCGGCATAATTTACGACGCCATGGTATGGGTAGTAGATGTAAACATCACCTGAGCTAGCTGCGCTAACTTTTTTATACAAAAGTTACGACTATTATGTTTGTGTAACTATATGCTAAATGTTATGGTTAACCTTTTGTAAACAGTAGTTTGTAAAGTATAGGAAAAGCGACGATGGGAAAATATAAATGATTTAAAAACAATGTGTGGCGATTGAGAGGCCATATTGATGAAGGGCTGATGTGCGTTTTTTGTATGGTTGTGTATAATCTGGAGTAATAGAATGTCATGGTCGCAGCCAATGAGAATAGGCAGAATGTTACTGCGGAGAAATCATTATTTTCGAATAGTGAAGTGCAATGGTAGTTGTATGTGTATGAGTGTTTAATTCAGTTAATAAGGGTCTTAGGTTATAATGATTGTGTATTTACCCGGTCTTGACTAGGAGAATGGGATGACTTTTCGGGTAGAGGGGAAATACAAACTACTTTGTCTATTGATTTTGGCAATCATGATGATGTTGCTCGTAGGAAAGAAGATAGGATTTTATTATCACGAATAAATATGACTTAACAGCGTTCAAAAGTTACATAAAATAGTGGGTAAAAATTTAGATATAATAAATTTGTATGTGCCATCTGTTATTGCAAACCTACCATTCAGTCCAGAGGGGAATTTCTGCAATCAAAATATTATATACAGGATAAGAATCAGAGATAATTAAAATTGCAAAGTCAAGCAAAAAAAAAAAATGAATCAGTTGAAAAGAGGTTTCATATTATAGGATTTTATTATCACAAATAAAAATGTCTGTAACAGCGTTCAAAGATTACAATAAAGTTGATTCATTCGAGAAATTTCTTAATTTCTTTCCCTCTTTTGTGTTTTAAATTCAAATAAAATAATTCAATCATATCTTGTCTCTTTTTTTTTTTTCTTTGGTTTATCATTTTATTTTCTTTGCTTTGTTGCCAATCAAAAATAAAAATGGCGCTTAAAGTAAGTTCCGAGTACACGTTTTGTTATGCCTCATTTCAATGCTTTATATTTAAAACAAACAAAATCTTACCTTTCAACAAGAAGTAATTGTCGTTCATGAGTTGTTTTTGCATTTTTTTTTTTTTTTTTTCACAGTTTTCTTTTTTATAACTCCATCTTTCTTTAGCGAACTTCATTCAAAGAACAAACATGAAAATTTTGCTGAGGAGATGATTATGCAGGATGTAAGCTCGTAAAATATTTGCACTCACTGACTGATTCTATATCGGATTTATTTCTGTTCAGAAATTCATGGTTTCAATTCTTTTTGATCCGGTAATTATCCCTTTCGTTTCGATTGCTAAATTCTTATTAGCATCAATGTTCTGTTGTATTCTGAAAAAAAATTCCTTTTCATTCTTTTCTCACCTTTTTTTTTTTCCTACGTTACCAATTTTAATAACAGAGTCACAAAATAGTTCAGCTGGACTGGACTAGACTGGACTGGACCTTAACAGCAACTGACTAAAGAAGGTCCAGAATAACGGTTACTTTTATTGCTGACACTACAGTTGATTTGATTTTTAATCCAACCTAATTGACCACATGGTTCTTCCGTTATTATAATGCTCTGCTGTTACTACTAATTAACTTAGGATCATCATCATAATTCTATTCATTAACCGATAGTCATTGGCCTTTATTTCCAGTCTCTACCACCAATAGCAATGGCCAACGACTCTTTATCTGAGAGTCCATCTTTCAAACTCCTTGGCCTAACGTTCACAGGAAACATGAGTTGGAACAATTACATTGAAGGCATTGCCAGGGCCGCTGCAAGAAAGGTAGGCTCTCTCTACCGTGCTAGAAAACTACTAACACCCGAAAGTATCCTGTACCTCTATAAGGCCACCATTCGCCCATGTATGGAGTATTGCTGCCACATCTGGGCTGGTGCATCTGCTACTAGTCTCTCGCTCCTTGACAAGGTTCAAAAGAGAGTCGCAAATCTGATAGGCCCTGAACTGGCATCTAAGCTTCAGCCTCTGTCCCATCGACGAAATGTTGCATCCCTCTGCCTGTTCTACAAGTATTTTAGTGGTGAATGCTCTGATGAACTGCAATCACTTGTGCCCCCACGACGCGAGCACCCTCGACAAACCCGACAGGCTACTAGATCCCACCCCCACACTGTAGAGGTCCCTAGATGTAAAAGATCTTTTTACTCCAATAGTTTCTTCCCCAGAACCGCAAGACTCTGGAATTCCATTCCAGGTCCCTGCTTCCCCAACAGTACTGACATGCAGAAGTTCAAGTGTAACGTGAACTGACACCTTGCTGCCCAAATCCCTACATAGTACCCCAGTAGTTGTTGCCCCTGATAGTAGCCCCCTACACCAAAGTGGCAATTTGCCTTGTTTGGGGTGAAAATGTAATAAAAAAAAAAAAATAAAAAAAAATAATGATCTTGGATCGTCACAATATATATATATATATATATATATATATATATATATAAAGTGACCTTGTCTGTCAGTCTGTCTGTGTGAAAAACCGTTTCTACCAAACTACTCTGTCAATTTTTCTTCTACAGACTTGAAATTGGATATATAAGGGATTTGAATATGTGGAACAAATTCAATTTAATTTAAAGCAGCTAAGTGGTGAAAATT
>NC_136502.1:95181969-95231969 GCF_053919585.1 Euprymna scolopes
AGAGTTCGAGACTGTTGAGAAAGTTGCGTGTGGCAGGGCCTATCGTGCCACTCATCGCCATGGTGATCGGTTGAAGCACAGAATTAAATTCCTTCTACAAACGAAACTAAAATTGAAAAGAAACAAAAGGAAACGAACTTTGAAATGAGTAACGCATGAGGAAATTAAAGTTTTCTTTCATCTAAACGTACAAATTAAATGTCATTTGTCTTAAATCTTTAATCTATAAATAATAAGGTTCTGTTCGATATTCCATTCAAATTTCCCAGTTCAATAGAAACATTCCCAAGTTCAATAAGATACACCTAAAGAAGGTCGAAGGTTACATCAACTGAAACGTTGTGAAAATGACACTCAAGGGAAGACCAGTAGTTTGAAAAATCCAAATAATACGAATATAAATTTTCTCACAAAACATCGCAAAGACTTACATATTGTATATAAAGTGTTTATGATATTTTGTGAAATATATTTGCGAAATTGATTTTCTGACTTGGATTGTTCCTACCCGACATTGATTGGGATTCTTTTTACTTTCAGTTTGGTTTTGTAGCAGCCGACACTCGCTACATCACAGGCAGAAGCTACTTCTCACAACTTTGAGATGTGAAATCCATTTCCTCCTGGCTTGTCCAATCACAAGCCAGCTCTCAGTCACGTGACAGAGTATATAAAAGGTGAAATCTGAAACTCTCAACCCTCTCTCTCTCACTCACTGGCTTCAGCTGACAGCAGACATTAGCCTGGGACTTTTGCCCCAGGTTGAACGTGTGGACTACAAGCTAACAATGGTGACTTTTCAAACTCCCATTTGTTTCTGCGTGCAGTACCAAACGAACATTCTTTATCATGCTAAAGAACATACACACTCACACACACACCCACAACACATTAATACACCAACACACACACACTCACGATAACATGTGAACACACTGAAGTCTTTGCCCTTTCTTTCTCCTTTAATCGGTTTCCTGTGCCCTAGCGACTACTAACTATAAAAACGTATGGACTGAGCTGTCCTCTCCTCAACAAGCCGGCAATATATTAAATCTATCTTTACACAAGAATACTTCAACCTACTAACGCTTTTCTCTCTTGTACATGCTACTAACGAAGATGACAAATAAAGTTGTTTATTAATATGGAATGAAACTCCATCTCGTTGTCTCATATTTATAGTTTCCTTTTCTTTTTTTTTTAAACGTTGTCCTTTCTTTATTCTAAAATATACTTTTAGTTTTTAAATATAGTTTTGAAAGTTAAATTTAATTTTTTTTTCTTTTTCTCCCCAAAGAGGAATATTGCCACTTTGATATAAGAAGCTACTGGTGGCATGAGGAAACAAAAGATGGCATCAGATTATGTTTCAATGTTATTGAGATGAATATTTGCGATGGCAGATCGATGTTGTTAGAAGATAAATATTTAAAACAATAAAATATTTAGAGAATATTTATGATAATAAAAGATTTGTAAATTAGTTAAGGCCGATTGGAATGTTTGTGTAAACCAAGGCTGACGTAAGATAGCTAACAAAGAAGTGGGATTTATAATATAGTCATGTAAACCGTCAGTCAGTTGGAGAGTAGAGCAGACAGGATTTAATCGAGACTGAAGTCATTGGCTCGAAAGAGATTTGGTCTCTTGCAGTTCATGGAAGCATCCAATGGACACAACTAGAGAGGATGTACAAATTATATTATTAAGAGAAGCGTGATAAAAGTTACCTGTGAATTATAACTTGGTGTTAAGTCGTTTCCTTTGGAGGAAAAGTATCTCAATTACAGGACTCATATCAAAAGAACTATTCCAGAAGGTATGTTTCCCTTTTGTCTGGTACCAAGCAGACAAAGATGGTTATTTGTCTCAATTACAAGAAGGTATCCACAATGTATTTGTCCCATTTGTGAACTGCCCAATTGAATCTGTACATACATCCCCACACACAGAAGAAACGCAGATGCAGTTCTTTTATACATACATTCAACAGACACGTTTGTTGTCAGTTTACACATTTACATCAACACTAGACCATACGATCGGCTACGCAGATACACATTATTTATATGGACATGTGCATGTACACAGAGAAATACTTAGAAGCAATCGCTGGAAGACCAAGCTGTAACAAAATACAAATAGCAGCCATAAAGGGAACAGCATTTAATCTTAAAAGAGCCCTTGGATATAAATTTGAATCATAACAGAATCAAGTGTTAGCTCCAGGAGGGAGCCCCTTGATCTCTTAAAACTTACTGAAGTTAAGTACAAAAAAAGTGTATATTAGTGTTGTCTCATGGAACAACAGTGAAAATAAGAACAATCCAGTCAAGGTTCCGTTAAGGAACAAGTGTATTAACAATAATGTACAAAGATAGGAAAGTGTGTATATTTGCTGGGCACTCGGCTAGCAGTTGAAGTGCAGTCGCATCTCTCTCACCGGTGTTGGAATTACTAGCGCTATTTATAGTGCTAATCAGTGTAAATTCCTGTTTAAGGAAGGACGGTATAACACCGCCCCCCTTTGAAAATATCCCGTCTGGGATTAATAACGTTTTTGTTTTGGGTTCACCCTAATCAATTCTGTTGATTTTCGTTTTCTGTTTGATCTTCTGTTCTCCGGAGTTGTCTCTGGTATGGGCACCTGAAAAGTATCAAACACTATATCCATAATGCCCTCCCCGGGCGACCTGGTCACCTCACTGTTCAAGTATCTTTTCCGAATTTGGTTAGTGTGACGTTTGTGCACGAAGTCTGGTCCCTTAATCATGTAGACCATGTTGCCTATTTGTTTCTCAACAATGCCGGACTCCCAGAAAGTCTTATTATTTTTGTGAATCTTGTAGAAGACTCTTTCGCCAACTTTACACAGTTTTTTTGTTATTGGTTTTTTTAGGTTTGGCCTATCCTGGTTTGGTAACAACTTGGGAAAAATCGATCTAACCTTGCGTCTCAACATAATCTCAGCAGGTGTCTTCAACATTTCGATGTTTGCATTCAAAGTGACTCTGTAGACTTGTAAAAACTGTTTGATTGACTTATCCGTCGGCGACCTACTAGCTTTTTACTGAGCTCTCTTGAATGTGTCAACGAATTTCTCTGCTTGTCCATTACTTCTTGGGTGGTATGACGGAATGGTTATATGCTCGATTAGATGATCCTCTCAAAAATGTTTAAATTCAGTAGACGTAAATTGCATTCCATTGTCTGTAACAATGCAGTCTACTACTCCAAACCTAGCGAATAGTTCATACAGGAAGTTGATAGTTACCTCGGATGTGGGATTCTTACATTTTAATACTTCCGGCCATTTAGATAGGCTGTCTACAACAATGAGATAGTAGAACCCATCTAGCGGTCCTGCAAAATCTAAAATGAATGCTAGACCAAAGTCGGTCCGGTTTTGCCCACGATCCGAATTGAGTCGGAGGAGCTTTCATAGCTAATGCACATCCTCTACACTCCCTGATTTTTCCTTCTATATCCTTATCCATGTTTGGCCAATAAACAAAAGAGCATATAAGGCTTTTCATTCTTGATATACCTGGATGTCCTACATGGAATTCCTTGAGCATTCTTTTTTGTAATGTCGCAGGAATTATGACCCTGTTGCTATTTAACCGGACGTTACCGCAAATTGAATAAATTTATTCATCCAGTTCGTTATTGTTGATCCTTTCTTTCGTGTGTATAATAAATTCGTCCACCTCTGTCTTACTCTTAATCTCATCAAGCATTACTGGAAGTTCTCTTATTTTGACACATAACATATTTTACTTCAACTTCCGCTTGAATGGCTGCTATTACCATATCCTCCAATGGTTCTGTCTGCTTAGGTATTAACCTTGATAACCCGTCTGCATGACTAAATATTTTAGATGGTACATACTCCATTTGAAAATTGTAATTCAGAAGTATGGTACCCCATCTTTAGAGTCTATTCGCCATATGTTGTGGTAGTCTCTTTTTCGATCTGAAAATCGTTAATAATGGTTTGTGGTCTGTTTGTAACAGAAATTGCCTACCGTGCAGGAAACAATGAAATTTCTTTACCGCGAATATAATGCTTAGTGCCTCTTTTTCAATTTGTGAGTAGTTCTTTTCAGCTGGCAAAAGTGATTGGGATGAATGTGCTACGGGTTTCACTTTTCCATCATCCATTTTGTGTAAAATGCATGCTCCTATGCCATAGGAGAGAGCTGACATCGCTTGCAACTATAATTTCACGCTTGGGATTATAATGTGCCAGAAACAAGGCAGACGTTAAAGTCTCTTTAATTTCCCAAAATGCTTCTTCGCACTCTCGCGTCCAGACCCATTTTTGTCTTTCCTTAACGGTTCATTTAAAGGCGACCTTATTTTATGCATATTTGGCACAAATACATTGTAGTAATTTGCCAAACCTAAGAAACTGTGTAAAGACGCAATATTTTCTGGAGCAGGCATATTCTTTATTGCACTCGATCTATCTGGATCTTCTGGATCCGGCCTTCTTCCATGTTTATCGATGATTTGCTCCAAGTATTTTATTTTCTCCATGAAAAATGTACATTTTTCCTGTTTTACTTTAAATCCATAATCCTGGATCCATTTGAATACTTGGTTTACATGAGCTTTGTGTTGTTCTTTGCTAGCGCTTTTCATTAACACATCGTCCAGGTACCCTACTGCGAAATCCAACCCATTTAACATACGTCCATAATTTGCTGAAAAATCGCAGGGGCGACTTTGACCCCAAAAGGAAGTGTGTTAAACTTGTACAATCCCTTATGAGTATTAATATATAGCAGCTTTGAACACTCCTCATCGACTGGAACTTGTAAGTATGCGTCACTGAGGTCGATTTTAGAAAAATATTTCCCTCCACTCAGTTTCGCAAATATTTCTTCAGGGCTCGGAAGAGGATAATGGTGATCTTGTAATGGCCTGTTTAAGCCGGTCGCGAAGTCGGCGCAAACCCAAATCTCCTTACTTTTCTTTTTGATGTAAACTGTTGGTGCAGCCTACTCACTGTGATCAATTTTTCCGATGGCACAAATGTTTTCAAGACTTTCTAATTCATTGTGTATCTGTTCTATAGCGGCGTATGGAACATTTCTTTTCTTTCTGAACACTGGCTGTTCATTTACTTTTACGTCAAATTTTGCTACCGCTTTTGTACACCTTCCTAAACCTCTTGAAAATATGTCTGGGAAATTCTCTTTTAACTCCCTCTTAAGTTTTTCTGCCTCCACATTCAAATCCTCAACCTTTTGGCAAAGGCAGATCCCATATTCTAAACTTTTCCAACAGATCAGTTCCAAAGAGGTTGTTTGATTTTCGCATGACAAAATTCTTGCTTTTTCAGCCCTGTTCTGGAAAAAAATATTCGTCAATAATTCTCCTTCGAAGGTAATTTTTTCATCACTGACGCTTCTCGCCGTTTTATGTGATTTAATCATAGTGGGTCTCCCAAGCCTCTTCCATGTCTGTACATTAATGGAAATGTCAGACCCACTATCAAGCTGTAGTCTTAGTTTCTTTATAAACATTTTGACCCGTACATATTTCCGGATATTTTGTTCCTCAGGTTCAATTTTCGTAAGTTTAATGGATGTCTTTCTACCAGATTTTTTTTCGCAATGCTTTATGCCCTTTCTCGTGGCAGTTGTCACATTGTTTGAATTTGTAGGGACACTCATTGTACCAATGTTTATTTTCACACCTCCAACATGGTCCAGGTGGATCATTTCCCTGTTTTTTTCTCTGCTTATTTTTTGAAGTCGAATTTTTCTTTTGATGGATCTTTTTAATATGCGACATTCCGCTTTCCTCTATGTCACGACTGTCTTGTTTCAATGCAAGAAACTGTTCAGTCTTCCGCTAAGTTTTGTAGTTTTAAATTCGGTTCGTTTTCAAGTTTATTTAAAATACGACGCCTGATTTCAGCATCTTTATTTAAGACCAGCCCTTGCACAAAAATTAAGCATTTAAAATTATCTGATGATAATTCATCCAGTTTAAAATTGTCACAATGCTTGTTCACTATACTTACATAAGTAGTGTAGTCGTCTTCCTCTTATCTAGTAACATTCATACATTTATATTGGCTATGGAAAAGAGATGTTTTTGCAGAAAACAGTTCTGTAAGTAGCGTAACTGTTTCTTGGAAGCTCAACTCACTGGTCTTTTTTGGGAGAATAAAATTCACGAACTTTGTATGCTCGGCTGTTCCCAATTTCCTTAGCAAAAGCCTAACTTTTTTTGCATCTGACCAGGTACCACAATCCGATATAAAAATATCCTCATATCGTCTATAGTACTGGAAAAAAGTGACATCGCCTTCTGGATTATAATTGAAATTTTCAATAGCGGCCCACACAGCTGTTTTAGAAAATGCGTTATGATTATCGTCCGCTTTAGTTAACTGTGTCGCTCCCAGAATTTTTCTTTGTTCCTCCTGTGTTTTCATCAATATTTCCTCGAAGCGTTTCTGTTGTTGAAGAATTTTTTCTTCAAATGCTTGTTTAAATCTCTCTTCTCTTTCTACTTGTTGTTGAAGTTGCTGCTTTTGCAACACAAGATCTTGCTCTGCCTGGAATTGGAACAATTCCAACAGTGAATCTTTGAATTTCGCATCCATCATACAAATTCAGTTTGCAATTTACGCTTGTATTAAAGAAATATTCCTTAGTAAAAAAAAATCAACCAAGTTTTCTTTCCCAATTCTTTTGTTTGAAGAACAGCAGTTTAGCAGTCCTTTTGCAACTTAATTTGTTGAACACTATATTTCTAGTCTTACTAGAAAAAATCCAGCGAAATAACATTTGTTTAACATTTTTTTTATTTGCATGCGTTTTTACATAGCAAAAATAAAATCCATCGCTTTAAATATCCAACGAATTCGTATGGGAAACTTGTAATTAAAAAAAATTTTTTTTTTACCTTCTTTACCTTGATGAGTTGATTCTTTACGTGTTTGCTAAGCACAAATGACGTATGCGAATAATTATTTTTCACGGTCTGTCTCTTTTTCTCTTGACAAAGTCAAGCATGTTTTTTCTTTTTCAAATCCCAGATGTTATCGAAATAACCATAAGCTTACACGGTATTTGCTAGTTGGTTTTGAACATTTACCTTTGTTGAAGAAAATTCTTACCGTATGAAAAATGACTTCTGGTGAAGAAAAAATGAACCTTTTTTCCCTTTCTAAAACACTTGGTAAGTGTATTCAATTATTAAATAATTGACAACATTTGGGCTTTTCGCTGTAGATTTTGGTAGCAAGTTTTTTCCTGTCGCCAAATTGCTATTGTAGTAATTAATTTGCTGTTAATCCTTGCGTATCAAAATATCTGTTGAAATGACGAAGGTGTTCTGCCATAAAGATTTTACGAATCTTTATTTCAATCACTTTTGGTGATCCTTTGCAGTGATAGTCGTTTCGATTCCTTGTAGCCAATCTGTTGTGTCGTGGAACAACAGTGAAAATAAGAACAATCAAGTCGAGGTTCGGTTAAGGAACAAGTGTATTAACAATAATGTACAAAGATAGGAAAGCGTGTACATCTGCTGGACACTCGGCTAGCAGTTGAAGTGCAGTCGCATCTCTCTCACCAATGTTGGAATTACTAGCGCTATTTATAGTGCTAATCGGTGTAAATTCCTCTGTTCAAGGAAGGCCAGTATAAGAATTAGAGTAGAAGGCTTTTTGATAGCTAGGCACCTTAACAGTGAAGGGGTTGGATTTTGCTTCTTGTCGGGTTAGTCGGGAGTATGTATGTCGAGGCGGCACAAGTGCTATGAGTTCATTAGAACACATTCTATTAAAGTACTTGTAAAACAGCACAACGATACAACATTGCAGTGATGGGACAGAGGTTGGAGCTTGGCCGATAGTATGGGATCTATTACATTTGAGACTCTTTTTTGGATCTTGTCTAAGAGTGAGAGACTAGTGTTAGTTGCACCAGCCCATACATGGCAACAATACTCCATGCGTGGGCAAATTGTGGCTTTGTAAAATATATAGGATACTCTCTGGTCTGTGTAATTTTCTATTACGGTAGAGGGAGCTCACCTTCTTGGCTGCAACCTGGTGAGGAAAAAAAAACATCAAAGAATGTCATGCAAAAAAATGGTAAATATAACAAAAGAGTGGAATCAGTTGAAGAACAAGGATTTATTAGAATTTGTGTTTTGTTTCCATCGAATGAAAATTAAGACCTTTTTTTTTTTTATTCTTTTGCTTATTAGACTTTCTTTCTTTTTTTTTCAGGATGAAAATATTAGCCATTCAGATTTTTCAGTAGTGTTTTACAACTAAAAGAAATAGATCCATTATGTTGATAGGGTGAAAATGATTTTAAAAAAAAAAAAAAAGACAATGGATGTTTGGAAGGAGGAGACAAGGGAGGAGGAGATAAGACAGTTCTGTCTTCTTGAAACTTAAAAAAAA
Organism: Euprymna scolopes; assembly: GCF_053919585.1. Taxonomy (NCBI): domain Eukaryota; kingdom Metazoa; phylum Mollusca; class Cephalopoda; order Sepiida; family Sepiolidae; genus Euprymna; species Euprymna scolopes. The sequence continues at coordinate 95,190,410 of NC_136502.1, forward strand.
ATAATTAAAAAATGTTCTTGAAATCCAATGAATCAATGACAAAAATATCCAAAATGCTAAATAAAAATCTGAAATGCAGGTTAGGAAAATTGTTGAATGAACTGTAGAGTCAGTCGTAACTAGAGTCTGTAAAAATTTTCAGACAAACAACTTTTTTTAAGTGATATATATGATGGAAAATGCTCAAAATATTTTTTTTTTTTTTAAATCTAAATTTTTGAATCATTATCACTAAGTAATATTGAGGAAATATTTTCATCACTTTTTACTATTTTATCATTTTAAATATAAATTTAGATTTCTTTTCATGAAAATTAAAAAACAAACAAAAAAAAACACTGACTTTCACAGATCATGAACATGAATAATTACAACACTATAAATAATAAAGAAAATTTTTTAGTTAAAGTTGGACTTTTTCAAGTGTAAGTCTAGCATTTGTACTGCCGACTTCACAGCTGTGAATCCTACAGCAAAAGATGGCAGAGTTTATCAATCTGACCAACTTGCAAAATCAGCAGTTAAAACTGAGTCTTTTATCAAGAATTGAACTTCAACTGCTAGCACTAAAACTATCTTTACTATAAAACAGTTCAAAAGTTTGGTTAAAATAATCAATAAAAAATAATTTTTGTCCAATTTATTATATATTAATTGTATTTACCCAGCATTGCTTGGGTGGAGGGCTTCTTTGAGAGTAATAATTTTCTTGAAGAAGCCCTATTATACTCAAATTGAACTACTATTCTAATCGCTATATTTCAGTCGATGTAACCTTCGACATTCTTTGGGTGTGCCCTTTTAAACTTTTGGATTTTTATGTCAAATTCGGGAATCTGTACAGAATTTCAAACTGAACCCTTTTTTTAACCACACAAAGTTCTGGCGTAATGGTTAAAGGTGCTGGTTAATAATTAGTTGTAAATGTCCTATGTAGGTTGGACATTCAATTGTTACTTTATAACTATAACATAAAATCGACACTTTTACCCTGTTTTGACTAACAGAACAAGAACAATCTACCATTGTGGATTAATTAAAGGGTTCAGTTCGAAATTTGGTGTAAGTTCCCAGGTCTGAAAAGATGTACTTGAAAGAAGGTTGGTAATTACATCGGTTGAAACAATGTATAAATAACAATGAAGGTGGGAATAGTAGCTCAAATATTCCAAAAACTAATCATTAATCCACGTCTCAAAAATTCTGAAATATTAGTTTTCTCTAATTTTTTATTCCAATAAATATTTGATTAATAATAAAATAAAACAAAAAAATATAATTAAATATCAAAGTCACGTATACATGAGAAATGCACATCTTGTCTGATAGCTTCATCAATAAAATAATTATTCAGAATTTTTTTCTTTATTATATTTGCTGTCTACATAGAGATTCCCAATCGGGGTCCACAGAAGCCTTTGGGGGGCTCACAGAAATCTTTTAATTTTATGTTCATTAAAATGTTCAAGATTTGTATTTTATGTGTTGAATGAATCTAACAAGATTGGTTCCTTGTTAGTTTTTACAAACCTAGAAACAAATATTTTATTTAAAAAAAAAATTTATATATCTATATATATGATTCACATATAATAAAAAAAAGTCGACATGAGACCATGAATAAAACAAGATTGGGACCCCCCCCCACCTACACTGGTTTACAGTCTTTGTTTTCACACTTTATAACATCGAATTAAAAAAAAAAAAAGTTTTTTTCTTTCTCAAACAAGTGAAGAAAACTTGAGAATGAAATACGCGAAAAATAACAAATAAAATTATTGCAATAATTGGAATGATTTTTGATGAAAAAAAAAAAAAAAAAAAAGACTCCTCCCCAAATTATAAAAAAAGTCAATAATTTATCACAATCCAATGCAATGCACGTCAATCGATGAGAATCGAAAAATGGATTTGCATTTGTCATTTGTCTTTTTTTTTCTTTTGTTTTTTTCAAGAGTTTAGGATCTATTTCTTTGGAACCTGCATATGTTGATCTCCAAATGAAAGCATATAATTTACAAAATAGTTTTTTTTATTAGAACTTGTTTCCATACACCCACACACTAATATATATATATATATATATATATATATATATATATACACACATATTCTATAGGATTTGTGGAGTGTGTTGTATTAGCATTCACGAATCAGTACACATACAACAAAACAAAACAACAAGAAAACACTTCATTTAGGCAAGAACTAAAAATTTTAAAAACAAATGATTTTTTTTTCAAATGAAGATTTGTACAGCAAATGACGTTGATTTTTTTCTTTCCCTTTTTTTCCCCCAAAATTTTTTCCCCATATTTTTTTTTTTTTTACTTTTTATCCTAAATACACACTTTAATAGTTTGTTCAACCAAAAAATAAAAAATAAATAGACAAAAACCTAAGTTTCCTTTTGAGCAGACAATTTTGAGAAGAATGCTTCTAGACTGAGGCAACTTCAATGTTTGTACTCAATCAAGAATGTCCCCTTTTTGGGAGCTAAATTTTCTCAACATTAAAAACTTATCAAATAGGAACAAGTACATGAAGAAGAGAAATTCTCCATTTTTTTTTTCTGGAGCAAAAAGTGATTTTCTTTTTCTACCCATTTTCGGGGTTTATTGATACGATAGGGGTGCATTCGAAAATGAAGTTCTTCCTTTGAGTTAAGAGCAGAAAAGTCACCACTGTGTTTAAACTTCATGCCAGTAATTACTCTTATTATTCATTAGTTTAAAGGCTTCAAAACAACTTTCAGAGTTGCATGATAATAAACACAAGTAAATTATTTTAATTGATTAAAAATGGCTGACATGTGTTCATGATTTTTTTAAATTCAAATTTTTTTTTAAAAACCTTTTTGATCAAGTGACTATAAAGTCATTTCTAATGTGACTCCAAGTTTAACAGCAAAATTCAAGTATTATTGTTCATTTGTGTTTATAGATCAAAACATTTTTCCTCTTTTAATTAATAACATTTCTTGCTTTTATATTTTAAAAAGATGAAAGTTCTTTGAACACCTGACAAGATGTGTATTCAAAATATAATGCTACGTACATAAACTCATTTTTTGCTTCTTTTTTTTTTAAATGTTGTATTTTTTTCACATTGATGTCATGCAAAAATATATACATATACTATCAATTTGTCTTTACATAAGCAGTAATGTGTTGCTACACAGTCATGAGCATGTTTCTGGTTTTCTAGTATTTAGTAACTAGAGACCTCATGAGGCAACAATGCTTATATTCAAAAGGTGAATTCCGCTTTTGAATATAAGCATTGTTGCCTCATGAGGTCTCTAGTTACTAAATACTAGAAAACCGAAACATGCTCATGACTGTGTAGCAACAAATTACTGCTTATGTAAAGACAAATTGAAAGTGTAACTTGCTCTACTTCTGTATTGAGCACTCTTGTATTAACCTCGTTATATTTCACTAGTTAGCTTACCTGTGAAAAATAGCAACCTCAAATTTTATATATATATATTGCAATGCTAATAGAAACAACATTTATAACTTACAAAATGAAAATTGCAACGCTTGCTTCCAAAACAATAAATACACTTGAGGGTTAAAAAAATAAATTAACTAAAAAATAAATAAAAGAAAATGTTCCTTTTGAAATCTTAATTTAGAAATATGGAGACTTTTAAATGAGAATGTAAAAACAGCAAAAAAATATTTAAAATTCAGTCAAAAATTTTTTTTTTTTGAAGTGGCACTTCATGTGTTTTGAAAAAAAAAAGTTTGAATTGTTCAAATACATTGCATTCATATGAATTAGTTGTTCTTGGTTTAAAGTTTGGATTTTAAATAAATTAATTTAAAAAAAATAAAACAAAATCTAATTTTATGGGTTCAACAGTTTTTTTTCTTTTTGTTTTTTCTTGTAACAATTTCTTTTTCAAGTACTTTTGTTTTTCAAATAAACTTTTTTAAAATTAAAAAAGCTTACAATGATAGTCAACACTTAAATGTGATATTCAATCATTCTAATGGTGATAATAATGGACCTTTTCTGAACTTAAGGCATGGATGTCCCCAGGCATAGGATGCAGCATAAATAATGCTCTTTGTTTAAAAACAAAATTAAAGCCTTTTTGATTATTCATTATTTTTTTAACTAAATATTAAAAAATGCATTAATTATGATGCACCCTGTATATATGGAGGTGTCAGTCTAGCCACACTGAAGTGCTGTAATACAGCAAAACAATCTATTGATTACTATATATATGATTTAATGAAACGTTTTGAAAGTAGCTTATATTTTTAACAGGAAGTTCTGCCGCTTTTTTTTTTTAATATGCAATACTGTTGGGTGTTTGGTACATTTCCTCTTTTTTTTTCCAATTTTTATTCATGTTTTTTTTTTTTCAAGTCTTGTGTTGTTAAAAAAGGACTTCCTGCTAGCTGCAGTCCATCTACATTGAAACTATTAAATAAAATATATAGTATGAAATAATAAGGGAAGCAAAAGTAAATTGCTAGGCTTTTTGATGCTTCAATTTTCCAAAAGTTTGTCGGATTAGAAAGATATTTCTGAATTTGTCAAAAATGTGAACAAATCTCAATTAATATAGGATATTGTAGATCAGCAGATTTTCTGTTGAAATAAAAAAAAAAAAAAACAAACAAATGCTGTTTTAGACAAATTTAAAAAATGTCATGAACAGCCATAAAAAGTGTGTTGCACATTAAGGTGGAGAGGTGGGGGATAATATATAGGGTGTCCGTAAAGTTACTATACAGTCTTATTGTTTTATTGTATTATAAATATTTTAATACAATATCTTACTGTACTGTTAATATATTACAGGGTGTCTGTATAGTAACTTGTAAGACTGTATAGTAACTTTACGGACACCCTGTATATATATATATATATATATATATATATATATATATATATATATATATATATATATATATATATATATATATAAAATGAAGTATTGTATAAAAGGTATTGTATAAAAAATGAGAATTGTTTGTGGTTACTTGATGTGAAGTAGCAATAAAATAATGTTAGTATTTTTTTTTTTCTTTGTTTGAAAACATGAACATTTCTATGCTAGGAATTTTTATTCTGGGCCCCAAAAATAAACAGAGATTAAATCATTCCTGTAATGATCCATTCCCTGTTAATTTTGTGGTGGGAGTTCAGTTCTGTGCAATTCTAGAAGGTTCACCCTCCCATGCCTTGCCTTCTCTCTTTGAGAAGGGGATAGTCTATTGCTAATCACCTGAGACGCCCTTACCGGTGAATGCCAACAGGGCTGTCCAAGATCTTTTTGCAGGTCAGAGTGTCCCTCCTCAGGGGTGCTGGCTTCTCAATCCCACTTTCCAACTCTGGGGTCTTAAGATTTTGCAGTGGGAGAGAACTAAACCCCGTCAAAATTTCTCGCAATTATTTTGCATGAGGCAATTATTCATCTTGTAAAATTCAAGAAACATAAGAATTGGAATTAAGTCTTTTAATCAATCTATGAACACAATTATTAGCGATAAACAAAAAATGGAGAAAATTTTTTATTTTGTACCAACTTGTCACGGAATGAAGAGAGCATATTCCAAAAATCACAACAATTGATCAATTTTTTTTTTTTTTTACCGATAGGTGACAGACAAGGCCATATTTCTTTGGAGAGCATAATAAGGGGAAGTAATCAGTGATTGTTTTTAGTTTCCACACACATGAGGGTTGTCTGCCCTTGTCTACTAATTCGGTGATTTCATTTTTTGCACCTTCATTGAAACAAAGTAAAATTTGATTTTCTTGAATAAAAATAAACTCCTTAATTAAATTTCATGATTTTTTTAATTGTTCATTTTCATCCATGACCGGTACGTACATAATACATACATTTCTGTATTTTCTTTAATTTTAAATGCTGCTATGAGTGCCAATCTTAATAAGCATCATATTTCTGATTCTGTTCTCGTCAGCCAATGTGCTATTCAATGCATTTAATAAATGCAAGTATATTTACAGATTAGAAAACAGACTCAATCGATGTTAAAATCGAAAAAAAAAAAAAATTTTTTTTTTCATTATTAGAAAATAAGAGGCACAGATTTTAGATTTTATTTTGAATTGAAAATTTAACCAGTGATTATTTTTAGGAAAGGGAGGTAAATATGGACGAATCAACTAAATGAAATTGAGTAAGTTATATACCTGGATGCTTATTGTATTATTGTTAACCTTGATAGATGAATGCAAGATTTTATTTTCTCATACGAAAGATGACATGGGAAATGACTTGCTTGCATTCGTTCAGAAAGTTAATACTTAAAATATTGGAAACTGACAAAGGTACAACGGCTCACTTGGGTTCCATTACGTACACTACTGCGACCACAATCACAAATTAATAAGATTAATTCAATTTTGAATAATTCAAAAGATTTTAAAATGAAATGAGAAATTTGCAAAATTCTCTAGTTTCAAACTCAAAGGGGAGATAACTGCGATGAAGATTTTTATAACATTTTTTTATTGCTTGGAACTGATTTTTTTTCATTTTTTTTTTGTGTGTATTTTAAATGTTATTTTTATTTTATATTTATATTTTTTAATGATGAGATATTAAGTCAATTCTTTACAATCACCTAATGATGAGGAAAAGATTGTTCAATTTTTCGTACGAATAATTTAATAGAAATAAACTTGACTATTTTTATTATTATTAAACTTCTAACATTCAAATTTATAAAGAATGATGCTCTAGCTATGTAGATGGTTTAAAGATGTTATTTTATCTTTTTCTTTTAAAAATGGTTTCATAGACGAACAACAATTTTTTTTTAAATCTCTGATTTTCATAAGATTAAAAGTTGAGTTACATGGCATAATTGACTAGATTCTCAAATGAATATTTAATTCCACAAAATTACAGCTACAACCCATAACTTTAGGTGTGTAAACTCTATTTTTATATTTTATAATTTTTATTTTATTACCATAGCAATATGATTTTGACTGCTGCAAAATATGTTAGGGTCTGACCACACATTTTAAATATTTTTCAAATGAGCTTGAATTCCGACAAATTTGTTTGGCTTGATTTTAATGAATATGAAGCCTGACAAGCGATATAAAAACGTTCTATTAATTCTAAGAATTTTAGCAAATTTTGCTGATTAAAGACTTACCTAATTGAAGAGCTTAACTCCATACAATTAAAACTTTTCTAACCTCCTCAGTTGTGTACCTATTTACTATGTCTCCCCACGGGACAGAGTTAGACACCAGGGTCGTTTTTTAATGTGGAGAAAAGGTACAAAAATAAAAATTGTCTCAGTCGTAAAGGACTAATGCTCCACCGAAAGAGAACAAGAAATGGAAGTGCAGCATTTGAAGAACAGATACTACACTTTGATCTTGACCAAAAAGGCCAAAACTTTGATTTTAAAACAATATATTATATATCTCACTCCTTTTTTTTTTTTTTGCTGCTGCTGACAGTCATATTTTTGTAAATAATACTCTTAAATAACCATGGTTAATTTAGTCCACACGACTGAGAAAAGACAAAAGTGGTTTATATTAATCGTAAAATCATAAAGATTTATTTCAGAGCCTGAGAGATGAGTCATTTGTACAAATTTAATTTTCTCTTTGCATTGGATTTATTGGCGAAATGGTCAAGATGACACTCCGTCTCTTTTAAAGGCACAGGTTGGAATCCTTCTCTTTTTGTCTATTTCCAGCCATGTGGACAAAATTTAAGGGTATCAGCATGCAAAGTGTCAGAAAAAATAAATAATTAAAGCTAGATCCATAATATGCTGTTAGAATTCAATCCCAATGGCTACAATATAAAAACAATACCAAATCTGTGAATGATTTTAAATATTTTTACGTATTTTAATCGCTTACATTTATCGTTGCAAGTGTGTCTCGCTTATAATAAACTTGCCCTGGAACGAGTATTCCACCTAACGTTACATGTTTTATTGCCTCCCCAAAAAGACAGAGTTAGACGCAAGGTTGGTTTTTAATGTCGTGGTAAAAATTATTTCACTGAAACAATAACATTATTTTTAAACAATAAAGTTTTGAAGCACAAAATCAAAAAAGCTGATAATAATTTGGTAGTTTTGTAAAATTATTAGAAATATTTTTCCTTTAGAAATTTTTTTTTTTTTTTTTTCATTCCAACACAAATCTTGTCGACTTGTTTGCGAAATGAAACATTTATTTTGAATATTTGTAAATTACTGGAACAACAGAAATAAAACAAAATATAATTAGGACAGATTTCACTCACTCAATCACACACATTCACACATAGACACACTCACATATATATTAGAGTGAAAGAAAGCGCATATATAATTATTTTTACTAATTATTTTACACATGCAAGCAAATTTGTAACAGCAGAATTGATTGATAGATGCTTAAACCTTTGAATCTTGACGGAGCAACTACAAATATTGGCTGCATTAAGGAATGACATATGAAAGGCTTGTCAAAGCTCTTGATACTTGAATATCGGTTGGCACTTAAACAGGACATGTTTATTTGGTGATGTTTGTTTGAACTCATTATAACATTTAATTATACTTCTGCAATGTATGTCCACTTATATACAATTATAAAATATTGAACAAACTTGTGCCAGACCAGAAGGATTTGAATGTCAGATATGTAAGATATGGTCAACTGAGACAAGGAATGAACTGCTGCTTCAAAAGACAATATTTTCAAGCAACTCCTGCTAAAAAATCAGTAAATGTTAAACAAAAGAACTATAATTAATCAAGTTGAATAATTACTTAAAATACAAGCAAATATTGGCCAGGTTCTGGACTTTAGACATAAATAGTATTGCATCTGACAAATCGATATTTGATTCTGAGTAGTCATTTTTTTTTTAATTCTTGTAACTTGTTCTTTACATACAAGAAAAGTGTAATTCGCTAGAGTTTCTTTCTGAAAATAATTAGTTCAGCTAGGAAGATCATTACAATGGAGACACTGTGAAATAATTACCTAAAAAGCAAATTTAAAATAAAAAGAATAAAACCTATAATTTTACTTCTTTTGGTATATGACTTCAAAGAAGTTTAAAAAAAAAACAAAAAAAAACGGCATTAACAAATGCAAGGTATGTACAACTCGTTTTTTTTATAAAATTGCATTGCGGTTTTTTTTTTCGTTTTTTTTTGTCACCGACATTCATTTGGGTATTGAATACAGTTAAACATTTTTGATTCTCGTGAAAGGGGACTGAAATATCTTGTATTTATATTTCAATGATTCCTTAGCGTTAGTTTGATATGTAATTGGTTGAAACCAGGTAAAGAACACTTGCCAATGCAACAACTTCAGCAAAATGTTGCATTTATGAACAGTACATAATTTGGTAATGGGGAAGTGGTTACCAATTCAGACAGTGGTATTAGTTCTTATTGGGGCTATTAAATCATTTTTATTAATACGCTAGGAAAAGGTATGAACTCATTTCTCCTTTTCTCAGCTATAAGTATAACAGTATTGAATAATAATAGTAAGGTAAACTAGACTTTCAAGACTTGCTAGGGCAACTAGTTTAGGAGAACCAAAGCTTCAAAATAATGCTTCTTTCCAATTTCTCTAAGCCAGCACACAAAAGTAGGCTGGCTAAATTAACATGAAATAAAGCTAAGCTTTGGTTAGTATAAATTCTGCCATATCCGGAGAAAGTTACAATTTTTATTGTAAGATCCAAAGTTAAGCATTTATACTTATGCAAATAAGTAAATTGTACAAACACACACACACACACACACACACACACATATATATTATGTTTTTAAAAGAACATAAATTTCGGCACTTCTGCATGCCAGTGGCATGAGGCAATGTGTGTATTTTAGTTTCAAGAACTGGCAACAGATGTCGCTTGTCAGCCAAAAAACAACGGTTGTTAACTCTTCCTTTTCTAAAAGTGCATGCAAACTAAAATTATATTTTGATACATTTTTATACTATCTTTCCGTACAAAAAAAAACAAACAATCAAATTCTTCTTAAACCTCTCAATGCTTCATGGTTTTAAAATTATATTTTGCTACATTTTTATACAACCTTACCATAAAAAAAAAAAAATGATTCTAAAAACAAGATATAAATGTTTTGCCTTTTTATCATATTTATTATTTTACTTTCAGTTATGAATCGCGTATTGAAAAGAAATTATATTAATACATTAACATTATATTTTGATACATTTTTTATACAATAAATGTTTTGGTTTTCATATTTTTGTGTTATTTATTTCGTCATTATATATTTTTGCGTTATTGTAAACACTTGTTTATATTTGCGGTTCATATAATTCAGGTGGCAGTTCTCTTTCTAAGAGCAGGAGTTAATAACTTGTCTCTGTTGCTAATATGTAACTGTCCTACAAAAGTGCCTAATTTTCAACTGTACTTTCGATCTTTGTCAGTGTGTATGGAAGAAAAGGCCAAAATCATATTCCTTAAAAAAAAAAAAAAAAAACTTTTTTCAAAGGACATTTTGTGCTCCTACACGTCACCAAATAAGAAATAGAGGAAAGATATATCTTTCCTCTATTTCTTTCATATGTTATTTTATATCTTTCCTCTATTTAATATATCTTATATCTTTTCTCTATTTCTTTCACGTGCACTTTTCGTATTAATATTTTTATATACACACATTTTGATTTTTCAAATTTTACAGAAGGTCAGAAAAACATCCAATACAGGCGGACTAGTTTATGATCGAAAAAAAAATTTTTTTTTTTAACCATAAACTAGTCCCCATATATTGGATTTAAAACCAGCAGTACCAATGTTTTTCTGACCTTTTTATAAAATTTTTCAAATAAATATAATGCTCTTATACTGAATCTTTCTTTGAACACCTTGTTGGAGTTCTTCCCACAAATAGCACACAGATGTATATATGAATGACAAGGTCAAACATGCATGATAGGCAATTAAGGACGATACATTTAAATACGGATTGCTTTTTTAAATAAAAATATATGCAAAACAAAACATATGTACATTGAAATAGACAAACATGTAAACACAGAAATTTGATCAAACAAAAAAAAAAAATACAAGTGAACAAACCTGAGATTAAAATTTTAGTTTTTCTTTCAAAAAACTTTTTGATATGTTTTGTCAGGCACAACAAAAAAATTGTATCATTGAAAAAAAAAAAAAAAAACAACTGTATTACTGAAAAATAAAAACACTGTATTATTGTAAAAAAAAGTTATATGATTTAAAAAAAATTGTATTATTGAAAAGAAAAAAATTGTATTATTAAAAAAAAATTGTATTATTGAAAAAAAAAAAAAAATATTTTTGTTCTGTCAACTACAAAATTTATTTACGGATAACTCAAATTTTCTCCACTCATATCAGTCATCCCTTTTCAACTTTAACTAATTATTTACATTTATTTCTCTTTGGACTATTGTCCTCGGCATCAATCTCTTTTGTTTTGTTTTTGTTGTCAGCTTTTTTCCCACAAAACCTATACTTGATTCTGTTTTACCAGTTCTTTTAGTGAATTGTTGCATCATGTTGTTAAGAATGAAATGTAATTTGATTTAATGCCTTCCAAAAAATGCTTTAACCAGCTATTTTCATGTGAACACTGTCTAAAAAAAAAAAATGGGGGTTAATATTTTTCTTTTAACTATATCTGAATTATCTTTTTTTAATTAAACTTATTAATCATATTTTTTGCTTGTCGTGGGGGGATAAATCATGTTCACACACTGGTTTGTTAGATTACCGAAGTTAAGCAACAGTGAATCTGTTCCGTACTTAGGGGAATGATCATTTAAGCAAAAGATTCCATCCAGGTGCATAAATAAGTTCCAGCTTTTCTATATGGTGACAGAAGATGATTCAGACAATTCATTCCACTTAATGTTATAAAGATTGGAGATAAGCACCAGACCTAAGAGCCTTTTTGACTAAGGGGCCTTTCGTTGGGAACACAATTCTATTTTACGGAAGAGAAATTGAAGTAATTTTCTTCTGACTAGTTTTTATTTTCCTCGATCTATATTTAGTAGTGTTAAGATGATTAATTGGAATTGGGAATTGGAAAAATTGGATCTTTGTGGGGTATCAGGATCGGTATCAGAAAAAATCATGCATATTTTCCAATGCCAAAATGATTCTTTTAATTATCTTTTTTATTTGATCTTGTCGAAAACAAAATCTTCCACTTCTGGTAGTAATGACAAAAAAATAAATATTTATTGATTTTAAACTACTAGTAACCCTAAAATTTAGAGATCACTCCCACACACACACACACACACACACACACACACACACACACAACTGCATTTTTACATTTGAGAAAATATGTGCACATTTAACACATACGTTACGGTAATCGAGAAAAAGTAACTACTTTATCGTTAAATATTTAGAGATTTATCAAGACTCGGAATCAGTAATTTTATCGGAATGGGAAATTTAGTGCAGAATCGGTAATTGCATTGGAATTGGAAAAAATATTGGAATCATCCCATCATTAATGTTTAGCATAGTTTATTTGTGTGTATTGGTGTAGTATAATCACCTTTCACACAACTATGACGTTTTCATAATTTGTAGTTTTCAATTTATGTGCTAACCAGCAAAATTTATAGCTTGCCTTTGAATATCATTTTGCTAAGTACTTTCCAGGACAAAAGCCATTTATTGAAACTCAATGGAATAAGGAAAATTGTGAAGTTTTCAACTTGTATTCTTTGCTGAATAATAAATTGTTGTAAATTCTAATTTACAGAGTTTAAATTCAATTTCTTATATCAATGCTCTATCTTGAATATTAAGCTTTTTCATCTGGTTAGGATTGTCCTATAAATATTAATATTTATACTTGCTTTAAGTTTATGGAATTATTCAGTTTGTATACTTGGTAAAATTTTTTGAATATATATATACATGCATAGATCATTGTATAACAATTAGATCACTGTTCTGACGTAAAGAACATTTAAAATTAAAAAATGTTTAAATTCAATGTTATTTCACGCGGTTAATGGTAGCCAATTGGATATGGTGTTTGCTAATCAAGTCAGAGATGGCTCGTGTTGCCAAGTTTGAATCTGTCGACTAATGTTAACCGTGATACCCTGCAATGAAGATTCCCGAAAGGATGAAATGCTAGTGTCTGTAGGTATTTAATTATTATAGTAAAAAAATAATTATGACAGCCCCTTTAAGAAACGTTTCTTATGGGTGAGCACTTTCAGTTGAATTAAGTTGGTCAACTTAGCTCTTATGCATAGATCATCATATAATGCTTAGATCACTGTTCTGACATAAAGAACAGTTAAAATTAAAATATGTTTAAATTCAATGTTATTTCACGCGGTTAATAGTAGCCGATTGGATTGGGTCTTTGCTAATTGAGCCAGAGATGGCTCGTATTGCCAAGTTTGAATCTGTCGACTGGTGTTAATCGTGACACCCTGCACTGAAGATTCTTTTAAGGATGAAACACTAGTGTCTGTAGGTATTTAATTATTATAGTAAAAAAATAATTTTATACATATACATATATAAAATAAAAAATGGTGACACACTTTTTGAAGACACTTATTTTTAAATAAAATTTAAATGAGAAATTTGAAAACTTTGAAGTGTCGGATATAATGATAAAATCATTTTTTATTTATTTATTTATTTTTTGTGTTATAGCCCAACAAAAAAAATATAAATCAAAAATGATATTATCATTATATCCAACACTTCAAAGTTGTAAAATTTCTCATATATATATATATATATATATATATATATATAAACAATATCAGAAGCAGTACACCGAATTGTAAATTCAAATCTTATGTTCTAAAAAGTTTAGTCTTGCAATGATCTTTTTACAAAAAAAAAAAAAAAAAAAAAAAAAAAAAAAAAAACATATCTTTTTGGGCACCAATGTCAAATCAATATTTATATTGAAAATCAGGTCTTAGATTTTTTGCCTGACAACTGAATCCTTGGTCAGAGGTACAAGCAAGAACAATGCATATGGATATGTGCAAGACATTCCTTTTTTATTTTTTTTCTAATTCTTTCGAATATATCGATATTAATAAAACTTTTAAGATTATAAATTTTAAAAATATATATGAAAACTGATTTAAAAAAAAAAAGATTCTTGCATGAATGTGATTCAGAGGTAGAAACAATATTTACTGTTTGCTATGCAAGTTTGCCGCACAAACTATAATTTTTCAACCTGCATTTACTCAAAACATATCGTTTACAAACACATTTTCATTTATTTCAGAATAACAATTTTGTTAAAATTAGATAATAAACTGAACTTCCTGCTAAAAAATACTTTTATACGTCGTTATTTTTTTTTTTAAATCTGCCAGTAACTGATTCTATGAAGGGAACTTGAATACCTACTGGAGAGAACTTGAATTTCTTGTAGACACTATCCTCAATTGTCTAAGGTCTTTTCATAAGTAAATCCTGACTAAATATTAAAAATTACATAGTATTCACGGCCCAAATAAGATCTCCTTGATATGGCTAACCCATACTAACTTTTACAAGGAATGGTGCACTGTCTCCGAGTAATGTTTTTTTTTATTTTTTATTTTTTTTTTTTTACAAAGGCATCACCACATTATCAAGGCCCAGAGGCCACTCAAGGATAAGGGTTAAAGAGTGTACAGTAGAAATTGGTCAATATAGTAATCATTAGTAATGAAAATTTGGTAAATTTAATAACTTATATGGAACGGCTCATCAAGAACTTATTTACTTTAGACTTGAACACAACCATATTGTAGTCAGCCGGAAAGCAGGAAAACGGAAGACAATTCCACAGGCGTGCAGTTCTAAGAAAGAAGCTTTGTTCATGGAATCTACGTTTAGGTTTAGGCACAGATAAAGAGTGGGGGAAATTATTGATAGTGTTTACAGCTAGACGAGTGTTTCTTGTGAAAGTTTGGCGAGGGGGGACCATAGATTGAAGCTCAGTTGAACACTTTCCATGAAAATAACGATACATCAGAGACAAACTCGCAACATCTCTTCTGTGAGATAGAGGTTGCAAGGAGGAGAAAAGGACATCTCCTACGAGGCTACGAAGTCTATTTTGAACTCTATCAAGGCAGGACAAATCCTTTCTAGCAGCTCCTGCCCAGATGTGGCAACAGTATTCCATCCTTGGACGTACCTGGCTCTTATATAGTAACAGCACGACGCTGGATACTTTATCAGAGTAGATGAATTCTAGTCCTGGAATCCAGTAAGACCAAGAGACCACAAGAAACATATATTATAAGATATTTAAATGGTCAATAGGGGTGAAGAAAATTAGGGCATGACCAACCCAGCACAAACATCTTGTGAGGATGACTTGTTGGGGAGGGAGTTAATTTTGTAGCAGAAATATTCAATGGTATTTTTTTAGAGGACATGGACGAAGCAACGCAGGCAGTAGTGATCAAAAGTTTACAACTGCCTTAAAAGTTTAAAAACATCTTTCACTCTCATTGACCAGCAACAACAAAAATAACAAAAAAGAAAAAAAAAAATAAATATATATATATATATATATATATATATTTAAAAAAAAAAATACATATATATAAAAACTGATTAAAAAAACGAAAGAAAGAAAAGATTCTTACATGAATGTGATTCAGATTTAGAAACAGATTTTTTTTTCTTTGCTGGACCAAAAATGAGATGAATCGGAACTGGGGTTTTTTTTTTTCAGTTTGTTTTGTATTTTGGGAAAATGCTATAATGTGTCCATATTTTTTGGTATGGCTTTTTTTTTTTTTCTTTTAATGAAAAAAAAAAAAAAAATGACATGAAGAAATTGTGTTCTTGCTTTGATACAAGAACATCTAAATTATATTAAATATTTTGCGATGTTTGTTAAAAATTGACAGACCGATTTTTTTTTTTAATATATAGTTTTGAGCAAAAACAACAGTGCTTACTAAATTGCCGTGTCGAAAATAGTAATATATCCAAAAATTTCGAAAATTCATCAAGTAGAAAATTATTTATAGTTAAAAGTAATTTTTACGGAAAACTGGAGGAAATTGCTTTTTCCCTAGATGTGAATACCTTGAAGATTGCAAATACAGAGGACATACTTACCTCCCTTTTCACCACTTTAATGGCTTCTGACATTTGTAGCCTGATATTTTCAATATGGCAATTAAGTAATTAGTGTTATTTTTGCCTATTTAGTTAAAATATCGTTCTGTCAACTCTATTTTAACAAGTACCTATTTTGCTATCCCCACTCCAATCAAATTTAAAAAAAAAAAAAAAAAAAAATTAGACATAAAATAAAAATAAAGTATATTTTACTATCATAAAAAAGTTGTTTGGCCAATAATAAATAAGAATAAAATAAAAATAATGAAGACTTCTACCCAGTCATAGCTGATGGACAAAGAACAATCTACCTTGTGGATAAAAGGTTCAGTTTGAAATTCTATATAAATTTGCAAGTTCAAGAAGATGCACATGAAAAAAAGTCTGAGGTTTTATTGGCAAAAAATGTTTGGAAAATAATGGCGCTTGTTAAGCTTTAGTTGACAAATCAATTTTTTAAATATGTCGTTTTAAGAAAAAACAATTTTACCTACTTAATTGTCATGTCAAAAATAGTAATATATTAAAAAATTATGAAAATTCATAGTGTAGAACAATTGCTATTGTGTTTTTTGTACAAAAAATCCTATCGCTATTGACAACAAATGTTGCAGTCATGACACAAGTAATCTAAAATATTCATCCCAGAGTTATGTCCCCTGTGTATAAACTCCTACTGCCTACTTTATAACGTCTAAGAAAAATTCAATCTTACCCAATTTTCTGTAAAAATTACTGTTAGCTAGAAATAAATTTCTACTCAAGGATTTTCGTAATTTTTGGATATATTACTATTTTCGGCATGACAATTAAGCAATATTCATTCAAGATGAGAATAGCAGCTTGAATAATTGAGATAATAAATCCTCAGCTCAAAAATTCCTTTCGGTTGCACAACAACTATTGTTAGCAGGAAATGTGAAATGTAAGTTTTATCTTCCAAACTTTGAAATGGAAAAATGAAAAATGACAGAACAAAACTGAAACATTTAAAAAGGATTATCTTTGTTCACTTTAATCTATATAAATAAAACAGTAGAGGTGTGTGTGTGTGTGTGTGTGTGTGTGTGTGTGTGTGTGTGTGTGTGTGTGTGTGTGTGTGTGTGTGTGTGTGTGTGAGAGAGAGAGAGAGAGAGAGAGAGTGAGTGAGTGTAAATATTTAACCACTAGACATTTAAACTACTGGTCACATAATACTGAAACTAACAGGAAATAGTATGGTTCATAACGAGTAAAATCTTTGTTTGGATGGATGAATAACACGTACAGACATATATATCGGCAAGTTGAAATGCAAAATGTTTATTTCAACTAGCCAACATATTTTAACTTCTTTCTGTGCATGCCCAAATTCAATTCATTTTTTCAAGTCGCTTAATATAAAATCTTTTTTTTACCTATCTCTCAATATCTACATCGGTAGGAGATGTGGCTAGATTGCTAAATGTTTTTATTTTGATTCTAGCTGATAGCAACTATTTTTTTTTAATTTTTGAAATCAATACTATATATTAGGTACAATATGCTATTCAATAGAGAATTGGCTCTGTAATAATAAATACGAAATCTGCATAAATTAAATATCATATTCAAGTGTATTTTACAACCTGGCAAGGCCGGGTTATCCCCCCCACCTCCACCAGGGTAAAATAAAAACAAGCTCTATGACAAAAAAACTTTCATTTGATTTTGCTTTCTTTTTTTTCTAGATGATAACTGATAGAGAGAATGCCTGGGAGCAATCATGGGAGAAATGCACAACTTCATTTGAAGGATTGCATTGTTTTTGTTTTTAAATGGAAACAGAATTTATTAGAATGACACCAAAAAGTGAGTTTTGTTGTTTGCGTTTCTCAACTATTAATGATTGTGGAATAATGAAAATAATATTTTTGAAAAAAAAACAAAAAACAAACAAAAACATAGAAAATATTAGACAGTTGCTCCATTGTTTTGTTTTGTAATAAATAAAAAAAGACGTTATTAGAATGAACTCATCACAAAATGATAAAAATAATTCGGATTTTTCACAGAAAGCCAATTGGAAGCGAATGTGACGATTAGCAACAACGAAACCGACGACAACATCAGCAACAACAAAAATAACAAAAATTTTTTTAAAAAATCATAAAAACTGATTTAAAAAAAAAAAAAAGAAAAATTCTTACGTGAATGTGATTCAGATGTACAAACAGTTTTTTTTTCTACGCTGAACCAAAAAAAGGAGATGAATCAGAACCGTTTTTCTTTCTTTTAAGTTCGTTTTGTATAATAATAAAATGTCTATATATTTTTTTTGGTAGGCCATTTTTTTTTTTTTTCATAAAAAAAATGGCATGAAAAAATTGTGTTCTTGGTTTCATACAAGAACATTTCAATTATATTAAATATTTTGCTATCCCCACCCCAACCAAATTTTCAAATTAAAAAAAAAACAAAGATATAAAATAAAAAATTCAAAAAATAAGGTGGACATTTTGCAATTCAACAATTACATTTGAATATCTTTCCTTGTTTTTTTGTTTTTGTTTTTAAACAGGGAAAAAGATATTTCCATATAAACGTTAATGTGGACGATGAAAAAAAAAACGTTGCATCTTCAAAGCAGGAAATTTTGTATCTAATTTCTTCTTGTTCATTTTGATTTCAACTGTTTTTTAATTTTTTCGTTATTAGATTGGAGCTGCTATCAAATCTCAGATGATGATGATGATGATGATGATGATGATAATGATGATGACGATTGTGATGATACTCCCATCGGTGATGCAAAACATAGCACTGGCACACACGTCAAAAAAAATCAGCAGCAGCAGTATTTTAGCACATATGCAAATTAGCAAGTGTGCACAAGCTGACGTGATGGTGAAGAAGGAGAAAAGAAAAAGAACATATGGTCGACAAAAGCAGAGAGAACACGTGTTAGACTCATGTGCGGGGAGAAAGCAAAAATGCACCATGCTTTTCGTTTCACTTAAAAAAAATACTGAGTCGGATTTTATTTCTTTCTTTGTTCCTGTGACTGTATCAGACAATGTGTGGGTCTACGTTGAAAATGTTGATGACACGATGGAAGAGTTTTAAAGCGTAACGATCACATTACAGATGTAACGTGGATGTTGTGGCAGTACTTTTTGTGTTGCACAGTTGTACCTTAAGATGCTTGTAAAATCGTGTAATAGCAACTAGTTCACACATGTCTACGACAGGCACTTAGGTGTCTGCCTACTTCTCACAGATGACTCCAAGAAGGGATGTAGTGAAATCTCAGCCACACCACGGCACACTACCTTCATTGATAGGTTAAACTTGGTGAGGGGGTGGGGCGGGAATTAACAGTTATGTCACTCTGACAACAAGCCTCCAACCGTGCTTCCTGGACGGAAGAAGCTCTCGAAGCCCAAATGGTTGGGACAGCAAACGAGGGCTGGAACTTATCCATATGCTCCAGTCGTCTTGTATCTCCATGCCAGCATATGGATTTGTGAAAGTAGGTGTGCACTTTGCCATGCAATATTGTGTACACTTGAACAGAAACTCATGCACAGACGTCTGTGTTCTGACTACCGAGCAACAACCTCATTTTCGTCAACTTCGACGTATGAGATCCACCACAACAACTGAGTTGTTTGGAAATCCACACAGATGATTTGTTTTTTAGTGGTGAAGGCTTTGTGTAGAACCAAGCACACTTTTTAGTACAACTTCTAATCTTAGTTGGTGCAATGGCTTCCACAAGACAGACAGTAGACCTCAGGGGTTTTTATATCAAAGTTTTTCTTCTGCTATATACCTTCACAAAGACAGAGGGTGCAGCATCTCTCCCAGTAGGATTAAAAGCATCCCCAGATACCGATCTTCGAATTTCTCCATTCCGGCGCGGTACATACAGCGCCTAGCATTCTCAAATGGTCGTTGCTTAATTTTGGTGATCTGGCGAGAACCGGTATGTCAACGTGATTATGTTATTGATGAGTGTATGCACCGATATATTGTCGTCATCATCATCATCATCATCATCATCATCATCTACAAATTACGAGAAAACAAAAAAAGTAAAAAAATATCAGATCTAAACGTTTATCAGTTTCACTTTACATTTACAATAGGTTGACTTTCATCGTTTTGTTTATGTTTATTTTTACTTTTAATATCAAATATGTTCAGATGGAAAAAAATTAGTTAACTTGTTTTCACACCAAAAAGTTTGATTCCTAACTTGCACTGATGTTTAAGTAATTCATTTTATAGATTGTCTCATAAGAAGCACTGGAAAGCACTTCGATGTTAAGCATTTTTTTGTACCAATTTAAATATCTTTGAAACTACAAAGGCTAAGTTTCTGAAACTTAATGCTGTAATCATGACTCTTGTCTTGGATATAGGCCTCAAATTTGTATCGAAAATATCCCTAAAATGATGACGTTATTTACAAATTTTATTGTTATTTTCCCCCTGTTAATTTTGATTATTATTTGGCTTTTATATATATATATATATATATATATATATATATATATATATATATAATAAAAGATGGCGGCATAAGACGGATTCCACATGTGCGGGTGAATTTAATGACTTTTATCTAGGGATGGGTACCTATAAACATTGCAATAATTAAGTGTTTTTGGTTCTTAGGTTTCTGCAAAATTTAAATGTCTCTATTTTTTTTCTTACCAAATCCTTTTCAATTTCAAGGAAAAAGAAAAAAAAAATCTTTCCGACTATTTTTTGAGGAATATATTTTTTATCTCTGATGAGTTGTTTAGTGGGCTTTCGCTGTTCAACGAAACGCGTGTAAGATGTACTTCATACAAAAATATGAATAAAATATGAGTGAGAATTAAATACATCTCTTGGTTTTGGAATGTTGACTAGTGATATATATATATATATATATATATATATATATATATATATATATATATATATATATATATATATATATATATATATAATTTTTGAAACTACAAAGGCTGAGCTTTTCAAAATTGATGCAGTGATTGCTATTCTAATTCCTGATATGAGCCTTAGATTTATATCGAAAATAACCAAAAATGTTATTTTTTAAAAAAAGATGTTTCATTGATCTTCCATTGCTTTTTATTAGAAGATCTTTCAAATAAATTGCTTAAGAATTAGTGCAAGTTAGAAATTTGGGTTTTGGTGTTCAAACTCACAACTAATCAATACAAAACTTTTTTCATATCAACATTATTGATATACAAAAACGATGAAACTCGACCTAATCTAATTTACTACGTAAATTAAGTCTGCAATTTTCTTCAGCAGTAAGTCACGACTTCTTTGGGTCATTTTTAGGGGTTTTTTTGTTTGTTTGTTTTTTCTTTCCATTTTTAGATGTTGTTATTAGAAATATGAGCATATCACAATCAGGTGAATTTTTTTTGTTGTTTGTTTTGTGTTTTTTTTTTTGTTTTTTTTTTTTGTTTTTTCAAACAATGATTCCCACGGTTGAATTTTGGGGAAATGATTTTATTTTATGGTCTCAAATGTTTCACATAAATAAATAATTATTTTATTTTATTTTTTTTTATTTCTTGTTCTCATCCTTTTTTAAGAAGAGGGTAGAGTAAGGATCTGCAATTTAACCATCACAATCAACATATGTGACACTCGGTTAAGCTGTTCAATGGTGAATTAAAATTAGAAATAAAAACATTAGTCACATTCTTTATTGTATTTGCTTATTTATCCTTAGGATTTAAAAACTTTACTAAAATGCTTTGCTGCTTGTTAAGACAGAGTCGACAAACCAATTTTTTTAATTTTTTTTATTTGCCGTTTTAAGCAAAAACAATATTATGTACTTAATTGTCAAATCAAAGTATAGTAATATATCCAAAAATTATGAAAGTTCATTGAGTGGAAAGTTATTTATACTTAAGAGTAATTCTTACGGAAAATTGGGTAAAATTGTATTTTTCTTAGATGTTATAAAGTAGACAGCGAAGAGTTCATACGTAAGGAACATAACTTGGAATGCAAATTTTAGATTACGTTTTAATGGCGACCAATTTTAGCCTTAAAGCGATTGACTTACTTTTTACTAAAAACACAATAGCAGTTGTTCTACTCTTTGAATTTTTGTAGTTTTTGGATATATTACTATTTTCGACATGGCAATTGAGTAGTAATATTATTTTTTGCTTAAAATAACATAATTTAAAAAAATCAGTCTGTCGACTCTATCTTAAACATGCAGCAATATTTTTTTAACATATTTCAATATTTGCATGATATGTTTGAAATGTTTTAAGATATTTAAAAGTCTTTCAACAAAGTGTTTTAAAGCATCTTTCTCAACACGAATGCAATCTGCCCCTCCCCCATCAATACAGTTCAACATCTGAAACTAAACGTGATGGCCGTACCGTCACGGAATGAAGATGTCATATTCCAAAAACCACATTAATTGATCGAGTAGCTTTTTGTTTTTAGAAAGAAAATCCACATTTATGATTTTTTGCAATTAATAATTTTTTAATTATTTTTTGGCATACGAACAAAATCTCTGTAGTCAAATTGAGCTGTCGCCCTTGAAATTTCTAACACATTGTGGTGGCGCCCAGCTCCTGTCTCACTTCCTCATAAAATTTGATTTTCTTAATTAAAAAGAAAATGATCAATGTATGTGATTTTTGGAATATGACATCTTCATTCCATGTACATCATAAAGATTTGTCTGTATTTTTAAAAAATTAAGTCGAATTTTAAATAAGAATCAATGTTACAGACCGCATTATCTGTCAATATCAATCTCATTTGTTAGTTTTACAGCATATAAACCCTTTCCTTGTACGTTATTTAATATTGAAATACGATAAGTATCATAAATGACTGCCTGAATTACAAGTTGGTATTTTTACTTTGATGAGGGTTCATACCTTTCCCATGAGTATTAATGCTTAATGGAACTCAAACTGAGGTGATAAAATTTAAATTTGGCATCACAGATTCTAATAGTTCCACAATGACCGTAACCATTTCATTAGCGTAACAAGGGGGGGGGGAATTATTTTCTGAGAATTTAAAACATCTTATAACAATTTAGCAAAACTAAATTTTTGCTAATTGTCTTGGAGAACTGTTTTTGTTAATAAATTAATTTTCTACCTTATTGTTTTTCATAATTTTTGGAAATGTCTATTACTGCGACATGACAATTAGGTAGATATCATTAGTTTTACTTGAAATTCAATATTTGGATTTTCGAATTTTACTCTAATATCAAAGAAGTACCTCTTTTTTTTTTTTTTTTCAATGAGTATTTTTTATCCATTTTAAGCAATTATTTTTATCATTTTAGTGTTGGAAGTTAGAATTTTTTTGTTGCTGTTTGTGGCATTTAATTACACTTGTAATTTGGAATCGACTAAAGCTTAAAATGAACAACTGCCAAATTTGGAAGAGTCAAAAGGGTTCCACCTTCCTTCCTCTTACTGAAGAAATGTGTATTGATAATGGAGCAAATATATTTCAATATGATTTTATGCATGTAAGATAAAACCAGATGAAATGATAAAAATGTATCTATATATATATATAAAGTAGTAGCATTCGTGTGTCTGTGTGTACAACTCTCCTACAGCCCACACCACTGAACCGATCATGACCAAACCTAGCATGATGATGGCCCCCACACCTAGGGATGGTACACACCAATTTCCAAGGTAAAGGTTAAAGGTCAACGTCATAGCCTATGTATACATACTCTCCTACAGTTCACACCTCTTGATGGTGCACACCATTTTTCAATGCAAGGTCAAAGGTTAAGGTCATATTTGATGTGGCTCTTCATAAACTCCGTCATCTAGGGATGATACACACCACGTTGAGCTACCTTTGCTGATAAAAATGTGTTTGTGATACTATACAAATGTTAAGCATTGTGATTCTTTGAAATTGTTTCAATTTGTATGTGTAACAATATAAGTGTCAACTTTGATATAACCTATTTACTATAAAGTTCATGGTTGGATTTCAGTCACTTCAGGAGGTAGTTATAAACTGTTAAACACCATAAGAAATTGTTGCTCTGACAACATCCTCTTACTTCAAGGATGCCCGCAAAGCGGGTATCCAAGTGTACAGCAAAGTCCCACATGAAGCGCGGGTATCTTTGCTAGTCATCAAAATGAAATATCAACTCAACAGATTAGAGAAGTGGAGTATAATTGGCCGACTGAAAATGGGGGAAGGTAATTGAATACCGTTACAGACTTTGGAATCGACTATTCTAATTTAAATCCTACCTGATTGATGTTTTAAAATTACGACGATTGGCAGTTTTATTATTTGGAAGACTATTCTCACTTTAGATGTTATTCTCATAACGTTTCGGCCATTCCAACCTACTCAACCAACTCGGGAAGCTGCACAGAATTTTGAACTGAACTCTTTATTTAATTCGCGAGGGGTAGATTATTCTCATTTCGTCAGCCATTACTGGGTAAAAGTCTCAAGTAATTCTTAATTGCATTATTCTTAGTATCACCCGTACTGAGGATTGAACCTTTGACATCCAGAAGAGTGTCACTTAGAAGTGGTTATTATTTAGCACTTTATCCGTTGCACCACATATTTATGCATAAGAATTACTTAAGACTTTTACCCGGTTATGGCATAGGGAACAAGAACAATCTACCCTCGTATAACAAATAAAGAGTTTGGTTCAAAGTTCCATGCAGATTTCAAAGTTTGAAAAGGACGCACGAAGGTCAGAAGTTGCATTATTTGAAATGTTGCAATAAAGATGAGAACGGTAATACAAATAACCAATTCTATTGTGATCATCTATTATAATAAAGTCGTATTCCTGTCTGTTTGTCTGTTTGTTCACAATTTGATAAATATGATAAAAAAAATGTACATTGTTTCACAAATTGATTTTCATACTGAAAGTGGACACTTACATTCAGCATGATTTCTTTATATACGATTTATTCAAAGGAAATCTACATTCAAGAAAGTCTCATTTATATATTACTTTAAATAAAATCGATTTTAATAATTACCTCTGCTATTATTTGTTTGTTGTAATAGAATTGCTTTAATTGTTTTATTAGGAGATATATTTAAAGTCGATTTATTCTATTTTTAATTTATATTTAATATAATTTATTTTCTATTAATATCCAGCACCAGTCATCTTTAAAAAAGTAAGTTTAATTATTTAAGCTGTAAGAGTTATTTCCCCTTTTAGCTATGAAGGCCATTTTACATTTAATTTTCATAGATGAAAATGGCTGTGTTTTATCCAATATGTCTACTTTCAGGAAAATCATAAGTTAGGATATTTGGTGTATCTTAAATTTCAACCTGGCAATGCTGGGTATATATAACTAGTTCATATACTAATACTGCTGGGAAATTTTTACTCATGATATGAGTAAAAATAACAACTTGTATTCAATTACTTGTATACAATTGTTTCAACATTAAATAATACAAAAAGGGTTATATTGACTTTTGTTGATTTTTTTTTATGATAATTAAATTCGTTTATATAGTGTTTCCTCCTAGAAAATCAGGGAAGCCAATTACCTCCTTTAGATCTGACCGATTGCCTATAGTTCAGACATAAACAAAAAAATATTTATTTATTTGATTTATGAAACAGTTATCTACGTACACGTGTTTCGTCGTACCACGGTTCATCAGCGTAGCTGACTGTTATGGGGTTCGAACCTCCAACCACAAGAAAGGGTCGCTATGCTATAAAACAAAAGTAATTTCTGGATCTTTTTAAGGAAGGGCAGCTAAATGAAGTTTTGTTTTACTTTTAGGGCTAACTTTCCTCTAACTTGTGAAATATATATTTAAATATTAATCAATCTATTATAATAATTTCTCGAGGTCTGCATATTTTGGTCGTAACAAAGTGCACATAACACAAGAATAAATATTTGATATTAATCATTTTCTTCTTTGAAACAAACCTTAGGGCATTTCTGACTCAGAAAATTTATTTCTGACTATAATGGTCAGATCCACCTTTGGACGGGGCATGCATCCCTTGCAGACTATTCCATGAATTCTGTTTTCCCTGCTTCATCCCACAAGAATAAGACCCTGGAGGCATATTGGGCCAGCTAGAACCTAAAAGGGGAGGTACAGGGTAACCTCTTGACCATAGGTAGTTGCTCTCCCAACCTTGAGGGGGCATCTCATGTAGGTAAGTAGTTGGGTTTGCATGTGCACTTGATACATTTGGGGTCTGCAGTCGCATCGGAAACATTTGTGAATCCCGGTGATGATGAGCCTGACTGAGGGGTGGTCCTGAATGGGCAGGATTTGCCTGGTTCATCTTCATGCTTGACTTATGCGGAGACAGAGGAGGTGATGATTCTGGTATATGCTGCGGGTGTTTCTGCCCGTGCTGGTTATCTGGTTCACACGAGTTGTATGGTGAGATACTTCTGTGATGGTGGTGGTGGTGGTGGTGATGATGATGCTGCTGTGGTGGTGGTGGCGGCGGTGGCGGTGGAGGCTGAGATTGATGGTGACTAGGATTGTTAGTATTGCTGCTGCCCGGGCTCATCAGAGAAGGCGGAGGCTGTGGCAGAGGCGGGTGCTTTGGGAATAACTCGCAAGTGGGGCGCAGACGCTTGTGGCTGGCGTTGGTGTTTGCCTCACTGTCACACGAGCTGAAAGCCGACGAGGACGACGACGAGGACACTTTGTCCAGGCTGTGATTAGTGGCACCCTGTCCACTGTTGCCGAGCATTGACGAGGACGACGGAGAGGGAGTGTTGCCCGGAGAAGTCAGGGTTGGGGTGTGTTGCATCTGGTTGCTGTTCTGCGGGTTTTTGTTGTACAGCTCACAGCCGGTGCGCGTTCGCTTGTGGTTGTTCAAATTTGCCCGCTGCGAGAACATTTTCCCGCAGCCGTCACATTTGAAGGGCTTCTCGCCCGTGTGTGTGCGAAGGTGTGTCTTTAGGTTGCCCGCCTGCGAGAAGACCTTCGGGCAGAGGGTGCAGCAATACGGTTTTTCACCCGCGTGTGTGCGAATGTGCAGCTTAAGGTTTCCACGCTGACTGAAAGCCTTATCACACAACGTACACTTGAATGGCTTCTCCCCTGTATGAGTTCTCATATGATTTTTCAGGTTGATCTGCAACGTGAACTCTTTTGGGCAGAAGTCGCACTTGTACAGCTCGCCTGTGTGGACCCGCTCGTGGATCTTCAAAAAGAATTGGTTGCAGAATGGCTTCTTGCAGAACTGGCAGTAGAAAAGCTCCCCCGTGTGGAGACGCTTGTGGTCGTTTAGGTTGATCTTCTGGGAGAATGCTTTACCGCAGATGTCACAGGCAAAGGGTTTTTCTCCAGTGTGGGTCCTTAAGTGCAACTTTAAGTTTCCCCGTTGGCTGAAACCTTTCGAACAGACATGGCACCGAAAAGGACGATCGCCTGTGTGCGTTCGTTCGTGGTTCTTTAGGTTGACGTTCTGTGAGAACGTCTTGCTGCAGTAGCTGCACTTGAACACTTCGCCCGTGTGTGTTCGTTCGTGGATCTTCAGGAAGAACTGGTTGCAGAACGATTTCTTGCAGAAGCTGCAGTAGAACAAATCGCCCGTGTGGATACGCTTGTGGTCGCTGAGGTTGATTTTTTGTGAAAATGCCTTGCCGCAGATGTCACAGGCATATGGCTTTTCGCCAGTGTGGGTCCTCAGGTGTAGTTTGAGGTTGCCCCGTTGGCTGAACCCCTTCTTGCAAATGTGGCACTCAAAGGGCTTTTCACCTGTATGAGTCCTTAAATGGTTCTTGAGGTTGATTTGCAGCGTGAACGCCTTCGCACAGAACGTGCACTTGTAAAGTTCCCCTGTGTGCGTGCGTTCATGGATTTTTAAAAAGAATTGATTACAAAAAGGTTTCTTGCAAAACTGGCAGTAGTAGAGCTCTCCCGTGTGCAGCCGTTTATGGTCATTAAGGTTGATCTTCTGTGAGAATGCCTTTCCGCAAACGTCGCATGCAAATGGTTTTTCTCCAGTATGAGTCCTTAAGTGCAGTTTCAAGTTGCCCCGTTGGCTGAACGCCTTGCTGCAAATGTTACACCCAAACGGCTTTTCGCCTGTATGAGTTCTCATATGGTTCTTGAGGTTGATCTTCTGCGCAAAAGCTTTGCCACAAAAGCTGCATTCGAAAGGTTTCAGACCCGTGTGCGTGAGTTCGTGATTCTTGAGGAAAAACTGGTTTGAGAACCCTTTCTTGCAGTACGTGCACTGGAAATCCTTCTCCAGCGGATGTTTGCTATCAAACGGCCCCTGTGAAATTTGCTGGTCGCCGAGATTGCCTCCTCTCTCCTCAGACGATGCTGGAGACGGCATAGCAGTAGGGGTCGAGGACATGTCTTTCCTGCACATATCATTCGGCATGCCATACCCTTTGTTGTCTGTCATGGGAAGTGGCTTCTCTGGACATTTTAGATAACCGCCCGGATACACAGGCGGCCCGTAAGGATTTGGTTGGTTCCCTGTTGGTGGGAACATTGGTTGAAAAGGATACATTTTAATGTTTATTTCTAATTAGTTTAATTTGGGGATGGGGGGGAGGAAATAAGGGTTGATCACTTTGGCCTAACAGACTCTCTAAACTGACTGAAGTGAATCAATATGTCTGTGCTGAATGCCGAAAATGAGATGAATGTTTAATGCGTACGTACAGTTATAATCATCCATCAGTGCGAACGACTGGAGGAAATTATGTTCTCCTTTGGTATACTACACAATTTCAAAATGAGGAAAATCATTTTTATACTACGAGATGGCGATTCGTTTGTGCGATGGTGATCAGAACTCAAAACCTCTGATAAGATTTTGATGCATCATCGGGAGTCGTCTTCACATCTTCTGAAAAGTTGCTGATGAAAACTGGCATACAGTCGAAACAGCATCAACACCTGAAAGAAACAAAATAATTGTTAAACGTGTGTAAACATGAATGAAGGAAAATCATCATCATCATCATCATCATCATCATCACATTCAACTACATCTACTAATCCAAAGACTCTCATCCATTCTTTTATTGGGTCGTTACAATGATGGAAAGAAGATTAGGGCTTGGAAGTGGGTCCAATGATGGAAGAACGGGATTAAGTAATGTTACATTTATAGAAATAATTTTCAGTAAATTCATCAATTTTTTTATCTTTTAAGCACCCCTAGCATTTCCAGAGAATGGGCCTCAAGAACTCTTGTATACTCATGATCTAAGTCAGGACCCCTTGTGTATCTATGATCCAAGTCGGGACCCCTTGTGCACCCCTGATCCAAGTAGGGACCCCTTGTATAACCATAACATAAAAAAATATTGTATTTCCTTTTTATGGACTTTAGACTCTACAATATTATTGTACGTCTCTTTGGTAAAAAAAAATATTCATCCAAATAACTAATATAATGCAATTTTAGAATAGATGTACTTATTGTGGGGGCCCCTCTCCAAATCCTTCAATTATTTTGCAAAAAGCAACAACTTTATATGATTAAGATATTAACAAAACAAAAAAAAACTTCTTGTTTTTTTTTTTTTAAATTCATTTCATGATTCATTTGTTCTGCTGTCATTGTTGTTGTTGTTGTTGTTGTAATCGCCACAATTTGATTAAAAAAATTTTTTAAATGAAGATTCTATAATTTGTGAAATAAATTAAAACTATTTTCATTAATTAAATATTGATTATTTAAATATAAATTCACCGCTTTACATTGCGAGTGAAACAGTTGCATTTTTCCAAGTGGTGACTAGAAATAATAAAACGCTTATCTTTTGGCAAATGTGTTTTTTCACCGACAATCTTCCAAAGCTCATTATTGAGTGAAAAATCTTTTTTCAACCATTATTTTTAATAAAACGAGCAAATTTAAATTATTTAAACAATAAAAGTTTAACAGAACGATATACTCTGTTTTTAAAGAAGGTTTTTAAAAAAAAAAAAAAAATCTGAAGAAATTTGAATACCTTTAAATTTGATGCATATTTAGAATTTACACTTATTTTTAAAAAAGTACAGAAAAATCTTTATGATGTACGTACTTGTCACGGAACAATAGTCATATTCCAAAAATCATGTGGGTTTGGCTAGTAACTTTTCTCTTTGGCTAGTAAACGAAAATATTTAGTTGTCAAAGATCAAGTAAAGATAAATTTATCTGGAGAACCCTGTAAATATAAATTTTATTTAGATATAAATATATACTTAAATATTAATTAGAATATATTACTATTTCAATTGTTTTAGGAGTGTTGTTCTCATCAGTGTGGATATTAATATTAGATTATTTAAAAACAAGTTTGTTTTTTTTGTTTTTTTTATTGCATTTTCACCCCAAACAAGGCACAGTGCCACTTTGATGCAGAGGGCTACTATCTGGGAAATAATCTGTAGGGGTACTATGTAGGGAGTTGAGCAGCAAGATGTCTGTTTACACTTTAACTTCTGCATGTCAGTAGTCAGGGAAACAGGGACCTGAAAGGGAATTTCAAAGTCTAACAGTTCTAAGGAAAAAACTATTAGAGTAAAAGGCTTTCTTATATCTAGGGATTTCTACTGTACAGGGGTGGGATTTTGCTGTTTGTCAGGTGTATTTCCATCGAGGGGGCACAAGGCTTGTAGTTTGTCAGAGCATCCACCATTAAAATACTTGTAAAACAGGCAGAGGGATGCAACATTTCGTCGATGGGATAGTGGTTGAAGCCTAACTGATAGTGCATGATGACCTATTAGGCTAGCGACTTTCGTTTGATCTCTGTCTAACAGGGAGAGACTAGTAGCAGATGCACTGGCCCAAATGTTGTGGCAACAATACTCCATACACGGGTGAATGGTGGCCTTGTAGAGGTATAGGATACTCTCAGGCATAAGTAACTTTCTAGCACGGTAGAGAGAGAGGCCACCTTCTTTGCAGCAGCCTTAGCAATGCCTAAATGTATTTGTTCCAACTCATGTTCCCCATGAATGTTAAGCCGAGGAGATTGAACAAAGTATTTTCAGGTAATGTATCATTAACCATGACTATTAGTGGTTGAGAAGGTTTCTTGTAGTTATTAAAGGAAGGAAGCTTAGTCTTGGAAGCACTGAATATGACTATCCATTTTTGTCCTCATTCCACTACAGATTGAAGGTCTTTCTCTGTCATTGCCTTTGATACATGTTCATCCGTTTTCCCCTCATGTCTGTTATAGAGGGTGGTGTCATCAGCAAATATACCCATCTCAGAGACAATTTTATCAGGAATAATAAAGGTCTAAGGATCGACTTCTGAGGTACACTCACATTTATATCATATTGTTTTGACGTATGATTATGGAGGACAACCTGGATTCTTTATCGCGACAGACTAACATATGTACAAAAACAAAGAAATCACCAGGAAAGAATGAAAAAATCCACAAACTGAATGAAGATCTGAATATAAAAGTTAGAAATAATTATACACATACGAACTAATCTTAACTACAAAGTTTCTCATAAAATTATGATCAACCTTACTGAACTCCCCCCCCCATTTAATGTATCGATATCTTCATTCTTACAAAATCAATTTGCTCAGTTCTTTTTTGTGTTCAGAACAATAAACTGTAATTCGATTTAACTCTTTCAGAAAATACTTTATCCAACTTTGAGGATTGTTACACTGAAGACATTTTTTAATATTATCTTAAAATAGCGACAAGAGATTATGGCATTAATAAAAACCAAATTTTTCCACCGCTTCTCTATTTCAAAGCTTTCTGATACACAATTATATTTACAGTTAATATTCAACTGATTTTTTTTTTAAATAACTTGTTCATCTTAGTAACATTAATTAAAATAATTTCATTTTTGACAACTATTTACAATGTTTTTTTCATTAAATGATACAAGATACATTTTGTTGCACCATTTACTCAGCATTACTAACGTAACATAATTTACTTTTTTTTATTTGATAACAAACATTGATCTCATTTAATTTCACTCATAATATTTCATTATATTTATTTATTTTTTTAAAGTTATTCTGCATGCAAAACATATGTTCATTAATTAATCATCTTTTTCTGTGTTTGGTTTGGTTTGGTTGTTTTCTTTTAAGGCATGTCAACCCTTTTTACATAATTTACTGCCGAATCCAGTAGTTTTAGAAAAAGTTCTTATGTTTCATGTTCTTATATCTTCAAATATATTATATACGGTACAATCATGTTGGCACACCGTGGCTGGAATCCATATTAAATAAAGAAGTAGTCAACCACCTCAGCAGAAGTAACCTTCTTTGTGACATGCAATATGGTTCTGATTCTGCGAGATCTACAGCAGATGTGCTAACAGTTATATCTCATAGGATTAGTGAATCTCTCAACAAAGGTTTCCTTTCTAGTGCAATTGTTCTTGACATATCAAAGGCCTTTGATAAGGTATGGCATAAAGGCCTACTTCACAAGATTTCCAGCTACGGTATAACTGGAAATGTTTTCAATCATTAAATCATTTCTCTCTGATAGGCTCATAAGAGTAGTGGTTGATGGGCAGAAATCAGAGGCCCACAGTATTAATGCTGGAGTCTCTCAGAAGTCCATCCTGGGCCCAACTCGCTTTCTGATTTACATCAATGATCTTCCAAAACACATACTTAAATCATTCGTTGACATCTATGCTGATGATACGACCATCTATGGCAACACTTCAAAGCCATAAATGACAAATTTCTCTCTGATTCTCTCTCCTCTGATCTTGAGCCCGTGGTACAGTGAGGGAAGAGGTGGCTGGTTACTTTTAATGCATCTAAAACCAAGCTCCTATCATTACATCATCAACGCTCTGATCCCCATCTGGCATCAATTGAAATGGATGACTCTCGTCTCGGGGAGGTTCCATGTTTTGACAAGCTTCTGGGATTGACCTTTACTCCTGATCTGAAATGGAACACGTACATCAAATCCATTGCCAAGGTCGCTGGAAAGATGATGGGATCCTTCTATCGCTCCAGAATATATCTCACTGCTGATGCAATTCTCTATCTATATAAAAGCTAAGTACATCCAAGGATGGAGTACTGCTGCCACATCTGGGCAGGAGCTGCTAAAAACAGCCTATCCTGCCTTGAAAGAGTACAAAATAGACTTCGTAGCTTAGTGGGGGATGCCCTTTTCTCTTCCCTGCAACCTCTCTCCCACAGAAGAGACGTTGCAAGCCTATCTTTGTTTTATCGTTATTTCCATGGCAGGTGCTTGTCTGAGCTCCAATCTCTGATCCCCCTTCGCCAAGGATGTCTCAAGTTTTGACAAGCTTCTGGGCTTGACCGTCACTCCTGATCTTAAATGGAACAGGGACATCAAATCTGTTGCCAAGGCCACTAGAAAAATGGTGGGATCTTTCTATCGATCCAGTAGATAACTCACTGCTGATGCAATTCTCTATCTATATAAGAGCCAGGTACGTCCAAGGATGGAATACTGTTGCCACATCTGGATAGGAGCTGCTAGAAAGGACTTGTCCTGCCTTGATAGAGTTCAAAATAGACTTTGTAGCCTTGTAGGAGATGCCCTTTTCTCTTCCCTGCAACCTCTCTCCCACAGAAGAGACGTTGCAAGCCTATCTTTGTTTTATCGTTATTTCCATGGCAGGTGCTCGTCTGAGCTCCAATCTCTGATCCCCCCCTCGCCAATCTTTCACGAGAAACACCCATCTAGCTGAAACCATTGTCAATAATTTTCCTCACTCTTTATCTGTGCCTAAATCAAAATGTAGATTCCATGAACAAAGTTTCTTTCTTAGAAGTGCACGCCTGTGGAACTCTCTGCCGTTTGCCTGTTTCCCACCTGATTACAACTTTGATGTCTTCAAGTCCAACATAAACAAATTCCTGCTAAACCGCCCCCTTAAGTAAGACACTTTATCAAATCTCCATTACTAGTGATTACTACAATATTGTCCCATTGATTACTGTACACGCAATAACCCTTATTCCTGAGTGGCTTCCGGGCCTTGATAAGTGGTGACTACCATGTAAAAAAGAAAAGGCACCCCATCTAGCGATGGCGGCACGATAAAAAATACCCTTGATAGCCCTGGCAAAACATCAAGTTATCAACTACGGACAAGATTTGAATTACACTATAAACTTGTAGTGAGTTCAATCTCGGCTCTGGCCGCACTGGGGCTGGACATCTTCAAATATTTATTTTTGGAGTTTGGTTTTATTGTTTTCTTTTACAGCATACATTTTTGGGGTTATTCAATACCAAATCCAGTAGTTTGGGAAAAGGGTTTTACGGTTCAAATTTTTTATGAAATATCATTCATAGTGTTCAGTTTTTGTTTTTTGTTTTTTTTTGTATAGGAAAATTGTTGTTTTTGTTTTTGACTTTGCAAAACATGATTGCGTTTTGCAAAGGGAAAGAAAAAAAAATAACATTAATATTTGGCGCACTTTAAGTCAGAGAGCCAGTATCTTCAAACTGTCTGATCTGGCAGCACTATCCTTATCCTATGTGATCACAACGGAAATGGCGACAACATAACGAGGTCTCTTCTGAAAAGATTGTATTTGAAAAACCAAAATAAAAAATTACTCTTTCGTTATTAGTATTTTTTATCGCTTTCTCATACATCTTTCTAAATCTATGAAAACTAAAATAATTAAAATGGAACAACACCAAACGGATAATACACAGAATTTATATAAACAACATGATAACATCCAACAACAGCTCTTTCTCTTTCTTTATCTGTAACTGAGCTGATGACACTGAGAGCAGCAGCAGCCACATAAACATATGCAAATGACCAAGCCAGCTATACAAAGTGATGCCACAGGAAAGACAAAAGGACGTATGGCCTGAGAAGCAGTGGTGTTCGGAAAAGCATGTGTTCAAGACACGTAAGTAACATCATATTAGAGATGACATGTCACACGCAGCCGGAAAAGGAGAAATGAACTGTTTAAATATATTTTTTTAAAAATGTGTTGTTGGAAATACCAGATATAAAGGCTTTTGGTAACAGAAAAAAAATGAGTCAAATTTCTTTCCTTTTTTTCCTTTTTCCTTGCAATGAAGTCTATAACATGTTGGGTCCATTAAAATCTAATGACACTGTTAAAAAAACGTGTACAATGTTACATATTACCTTTTCTCATATCCTTATATCAGTTCTCCACATGTTTTCCTTGGTACCTCAACTGTTCTACATCTATTAACTAATGCACTCTCATCTGTTCTTTCAATTTGATTAAACTAACAAAGTCTCCTGTTCTGCACACATATCTTATACAGTCAAATTTAATCTTCTTTGTGGAGAAGTAAGTAAATAAGAGGCAGAAACATGTACATGTGTAGTGTTTTCTTCTAATAAATAAAGGTTATTGACCACCGATCCAGTAATGAATGATTAAAAAGATATCAGAATAATTAAATTGAAAAAAAAAAATAATACTTTGGTTTAGCAAAAATAAACAACAAATAAATAAGTTATTAAATAGAGTAGGGGAGGACTCCTAGGTAAATTATTGATTTGCTTATCCTATAATTTTTTTTGCCTTGACAGAGTTCAAAATAGACTTAGTAACCTAATGAGGAATGTCCTTTTCTCTTCCCTGCAACCTCTTTCTCACAGGAGAGACGTTGCGAGTCTGTCTCTGTTTTATCGTTACTTTCATGGCAAGTGCTCATCTAAGCTCCAATGTATGGTATTTCAACTTTGTAGACCAAATATTCAGAGAAAAGTAGACTTTTTGCACACGCACCGACAAGGTCACATTTATATATATAAAGATATATATAAAAATATTTCCATGTGCAAGAACGTTTTCATTTTAAATTCTACGCTATTATGCAGAATGTAGAAACTATGCATAAATAGAATCCAGCGTAATAGTGAAATGAAACCAATCATCTAATAAGAAACCATAAAAAATGAATAAGTAATTAATTTTCGTTTATCAAAGAAATATGCAAATTAGTTAACCTTCACATAGTTGCTCGCATATCTATGACTGAGTATATTAAGAGGTTCGCTTCAATAATTAATAGAAAAGGTGGGCTTTTCATATAAGTGTCAATTTTATAGGTGTTATGTCATGGAACATCAGTGAAAATTAGAACAATCAAGTCGAGGTTCGGTTAAGGAACAAGTGTATTAACAATAATGTACAAAGATAGGAAAGTGTGTATATCTGCTGGACACTCGGCTAGCAGTTGAAGTGCAGTCGCATCTCTCTCACCGGTGTTGAAATTACTAGCACTATTTATAGAGCTAATCGGTGTAAATTCCTGTTTAAGGAAGGACGGTATAACACCCCCCCCCTTTGAAAATATCCCGTCTGGGATTAATAACGTTTTTGTTTTTGGTTCACCCTAATCAATTCTGTTGATTTCTGTTTTCTGTTTGATCTTCTGTTCCCCGGAGCTGTCTCTGGTATGGGCACCTGAAAAGTATCAAACACTGTGTCCATGACGTCCTCTTCAGGCGATCTGGTCACCTCACTATTCGAGTATTTTTTCCGAATTTGGTTAGTGTGACGTTTGTGCACGAAGTCTGGTCCCTTAATCATGTAGACCATGTTGCCTATTTGTTTCTTGACAATGCCGGACTCCCAGAAAGTCTTATTATTTTTGTGAATCTTGTAGAAGACTCTTTCGCCAACTTTATACAGTTTTTTTGTTATCATTTTTTTGAGGTTTGGCCTATCCTGGTTTGGTAACAACTTGTGAAAAATCGATCTAACCTTGCATCCGAACATAACCTCAGCAAGTGTCTTTGACATTTCAATGTTTGCATTTGAAGTGACTCTGTAGACTTGTAAAAACTGTTGGATTGACTTATCTGTCGGTGACCTACTAGTTTTTTTCAGAACAAATTTCTCTGCTTGTCCATTACTTTTTGGGTGGTATGGCGGAATGGTTATATGCTCGATTAGATGATCCTCGCAAAAATGTTTAAATGTGGTAGACATAAATTGCGTTCCATTGTCTGTAACAATGCAGTCTACTACTCCAAACCTAGCAAACAGTTCATACAGGAAGTTGATAGTTACCTCGGATGTGGGATTCTTACATTTTAATACTTCCGGCCATTTAGATAGGCTGTCTACAACAATGAGATAGTAGAACCCATCTAGTGGTCCTGTAAAATCTAAATGAATCCTAGACCAAGGTCGGTTCGGTTTTGCCCACGATCCGAATTGAGTCGGAGGAGCTTTCTTAGCTAGTGCGCATCCTCTACACTCCCTGATTTTTCCTTCTATATCCTTATTCATGTTTGGCCAATAAACAAAAGAGCGCATAAGTCTTTTCATTCTTGATATACCTGGATGTCCTATATGGAATTCCTTGAGCATTTTATTCTGTAATGTCGCAGGAATTACAACCCTGTTGCTATATAAAAGGACATTATCGCAAATTGAATAAATTTATTCATCCAGTTCATTATTGTTGATCTTTTCTTTCACGCGTATAATAAATTTGTCCATCTCTGCCTTACTCTTAATCTCATCAAGCGTTACTAGAAGTTCTCTTATTGTGTCACATAACATTTTTTACTTCAACTTCCGCTTGAATGGCTGCTATTACCATATCCTCCAATGGTTCTGTCTGCTTAGGTATTAACCTCGATAACCCGTCTGCATGACTAAATTTTTTAGATGGTACATACTCCATTTGAAAATTATAATTCAGAAGTATGATACACCATCTTTAGAGTCTATTCGCCATATGTTGTGGTAGTCCCTTTTTCGATCTGAAAATTGTTAATAATGGTTTGTGGTCTGTTTGTAACAGAAATTGCCTACCATGCAGGAAACAATAAAATTTCTTTACCACGAATATAATGCTTAGCGCCTCTTTTTCACTTTATGAGTAGTTCTTTTTGGTTGGCAAAAGTGATCGGGATGAATGTGCTATGGGTTTCAGTTTTCCATCATCCATTTTGTGTAAAATGCATGCTCCTATGCCATAGGAGTGAGCTGACATCGCTTGCAACTATAATTTAACGCTTGGGATTATAATGTACCAGAAACAAGGCAGACGTTAAAGTCTCTTTAATTTCCTGAAATGCTTCTTCACACTCTTGCATCCAGACCCATTTTTGGTCTTTCCTTAACAGTTCATTTAAAGGCAACCTTGGTTTATGCATATTTGGCACAAATACATTGTAGTAATTTGCCAAACCTAAGAAACTTTGTAAAGACGCAATATTTTCTGGAGCAGGCATATTCTTTATTGCACTCGATCTATCTGGATCCGGCCTTCTTCCATGTTTATCGATGATTTGCCCCAAGTATTTCATTTTCTCCATGAAAAATGTACATTTTTCCTGTTTTACTTTAAATCCATAATCCAGGATCCTTTTGAATACTTTTACATGAGCTTTGTGTTGTTCTTTGCTAGCGCTTTTCATTAACACATCGTCCAGGTACCTTACTGTGAAATCCAACCCATTTAACATAATGTCCATAATTTGCTGAAAAATCGCAGGGGCGACTTTGACCCCAAAAGGAAGTCTGTTAAACTTGTACAATCCCTTATGGGTATTAATACATAGCAGCTTTGAACACTCCTCATCGACTGGAACTTGTAAGTACGCATCACTGAGGTCGATTTTAGAAAAATATTCCCCTCCCTTCAGTTTCGCAACTATCTCTTCAGGGCTCGGAAGAGGATAATGGTGATCTTGTAATGGCCTGTTTAAGCCTGTCGCGAAATCGGCGCAAACCTGAATCTCCTTACTCTTCTTTTTGATGTAAACCGTTGGTGCAGCCCACTCACTGTGATCAATTTTTCCGATGACACCCATGTTTTCGAGTCTTTCTAATTTACCATCTATCTGTTCTATAGCGGCGTATGGAACATTTCTTTTCTTTCTGAACACTGGCTGTTCATTTACTTTTACGTCAAATTTTGCTACCGCTTTTGTACACCTTCCCAAACCGCCTGAAAATATGTCTGGGAAATTCTTTTAACTCCTTCTTAAGTTTTTCTGCCTCTACATTCGAATCCACAACCTTTTGGCAAAATGAGCTTAAAGGCAGATCTCATAGTCTAAACTTTTCCAACAGATCAGTTCCAAAGAGGTTGTTTGATTTTCGCATGACAAAAATTCTTGCTTTTTCGGCCCTGTTCTGGAAAAAAATATTCGTCAATAATTCTCCTTCGAAGGTAATTTTTTCATCACTGACACTTCTCGCCGTTTTATGTGATTTAATCATAGTGGGTCTCCCAAGCCTCTTCTATGTCTGTACATTAATAATGGGAATGTCAGACCCATTATCAAGCTGTAGCCTTACTTTCTTTTTAAGCATTTTGACCTGTACATATTTCCAGATATTTTGTTCCTCCGGTTCAATTTTTGTAAGTTTAATGGATGTCTTTCTACCAGATTTTTTTCTACAATGCGATGCTTTATGCCCTTTTTGGTGGCAGTTGTGACATTGTTTGAATTTGTAGGGACACTCATTGTACCAATGTTTATTTCTACACCTCCAACATTGTCCAGGTGGATCTTTTCTCTGTTTCTTTCTCTGGTTATTTTTTAAGTCGAATTTTTCTTTTAATGGATCTTTTAATATGGAATCTGCATTCAGGTTTAGGCACAGATAAACAGTGTGAGAAATTATTGATAGTGGTTTTGGCTAGACGAGTGTTTTTCGTAAAAGTTTGGCGAGGGGGAACCATAGATTGAAGCTCAGCTGAGCATTTGCCATGAAAATAACGATAAAGCAGAGACAGGCTCTTTCCGTGGGAAAAACATTTTATTTTATTATTTCGTTTTATACAAAGAGTTTATTTGTTGTGAAATTTAACATTAAAAGCAAAAGTTCAAAAGGTTGATAATTAATAATAATTAATTAATTAAGATGATGATGATGATGATGATGATGATAATAATAATAACTGACGACAGCCGCCAAAACATCCTCCCCAGTAATAAATTTTTGGTATTTTTTTACGCCCTGCCCCAGCGTAATATAAACACCCCCGACCAGTGACCACCCCATGTTAAGAACAGCTTTCGGAATAACTCCCCCTCAATCTCACCATGTTAAGAACGTCTTTCGTGGTTGAGGGAGGCGGTTATTTCCAAAGCCGTTCTTAACATGAGGAGGTTGGGGTGCTTATAATACGCTGGGGCACGCCGTAAAAATTTACCAAATTCTTTTATAAAAATTTGACTTTATAAACTTAAAAATAGAAATGCAATATTTTAGGTTAATTCCTATTTCAGCCACGTAAATTATTTAAAGTTAAATATATTTATTAGTTTTCATTTCGGGGTTTCGCATGTACGATGAAACTTATTATAATTTAATGTTTTAGTAAAAAAAAAAAAAAGTTTTGGTGTCGTGTTTCATCGGAATTAATCAATTTTATTTCATTACCAAAAAGACAATTCAATTTAACAGTCACTATGCTAAAATTGAACTGACATTTATTTTAAGTTTACCATAGCAATTCGGGTACTAGTGCAGAGTAGTGAAAATAAATAATAACGTTATTATTTAAAAAGCCATTCTTAACATGGGGAGGGGAGGGTGTTTTGTACCTATTACTTCAACCTTACAAGTGAATAAAAAAAAAAACATATCATAAAACTTTAATTAAACTTGGAAATACGATTTAAAAAAATAGCACGGATCACTCTCTGCACTAGTACCGCAATTCGAAATTTAAAATTGATTTTTAAATTAACTTTCAAATGTCGAAAACAAATATCGTAATATGCCTACAATAACGACTGATGTGTGTTTTATTTCGTGACAGATCGAAAATTTGGAAGTTTTTGTGCGAAAGTGATTTCTGATTTAAATTAAAAGTAAAAGATACAAAATGAAAGTTAATTGTTATGATTTATTTGTGATGCCGAATTAATTTTCGCACGCTTCACGGTCGCATTAAAGAACCGGTGTTTTTGTTTTCATAAGAGCTCGAAGAATAAACAAACAATTATGATGCGGACGATGGAAGAAGGGGCCACACAAAATTGTTGACAATCCATGAAAAAAAAAAAAAAAAAACGCACAAATAACAATGGAGGATTTAATTGAAAAAATACTTCTTTTTTTTTCTTTCGTTTTCGTTAAAATTGCATTTTAATTTATGTTTTAACCTCTTTAAAAGAAATTACGCCTGAGATGGCTGCTGAGCGTGGTTTTAGCCATCAATTTAACTGCTAAAATTCTTTCATAAAAAAAATGCGCAAAAAAAAAAAAAAAGAAATTGTAAATAAACACAAAAAAGGGATCCTTGTTTTTATTTTTATACTGAAATAAAATAGTAAAAAAAAAAAAAAAAAAAACGAATGCAAATAAAATATTTTGTTTAAATAAATTTAAATAATTACAAATGTTTTTCCATGAAAAAATATTTGAACTTTTTTGTAAGTAAAATCAAAGTTAAACGAAAA